>NC_134411.1:38626632-38759132 GCF_038048845.1 Mixophyes fleayi | reverse complement strand
TCTCTGTCTGTGTGTGTGTATGTTGGGGAATTTAGATTGTAAGCTCCAATGGGGCAGGGACTGATGTGAGTGAGTTCTCTGTACAGTGCTGCGGAATCAGTGGCGCTATATAAATAAATGATGTTGATGGTCACAAGGTAAAAGCTGTTTCTTTCTCCTCTCTGTGATATCACATATTTATTTGTGAGTAGCCCCATCTGTTTTTACGGACATGCGCAGACGTTGGCGTGACATGACGCGTGCAGAGTGAGCATTGGTAGAAGTGTACTCCTAAAACTGAGTGTCCGCAGAGCTTTTGTACTCACTCAAGCAGATGCTTACACCACCTTGATGTTGGCAGAAAGAGAGAACTTACCCCGAGAGAAAATCTCGGCTGCCACTTCCAATAAGATGCTTCTCTATGGGGGCATCTACATGGATATTCCAATAGAAGTGCATTTATAGTACATTATTAACACATAAGACAATAAAAAAGTTGGAAAATAATAAATAAAGCCAGCACAGTTGTCCCCTTATTGACACTAATCATTAAATAAATGATTCCATTTCTTTAGGGAAAAAGGGAAAAGTTTTCATTAATTTGCGTTTAATCATCTTTAAACTCTTTCAGATGAAGTAAAGCTGATAGTGTAACAGATGTATAGACAGTGAAAGCTCTCTAGTTCTTCTCTCATCATCTGTATACAGTCTATGGCTATTGTCCCAAAGCCTTAATGTAGCCTCTGTATCTTGTAAATGTGACATTTGGGGGGGGATTCAATGCCCCCCGAAGTAGCGCAGTGTAAAACCTATTACCGTTATTATAGTAAATGTAACCTGGCTTTAAAGCCGGCGTTGGAGCTACCACAGCGCAACAAACGTATTCGGCCTATAAACAAAAATCTATCTCTCTCTTGAGTGTTGGAAGCGATAAAATAGTCCAATATGATAATTATTATTTGTATAAAATTATTATTCACAAATGCCTCTCTGCGAATATATACGAGGTCAAAGACCGATGTAAACCCCTCAAAGGGTCTGGAACCGACTTCTCAGGTAACATCTTTCAGCTGCTCTCGGCTCACACAGAGTTAACGTAATCTCGTAGCTGTTTGCTGAATTTTTATGCCTCGGGAATAGAAAACTCTCACAAGTCATATACAGTTATTTTTACATTGCAAATTTATTAAAATAATAAAAAAAAAAATACGCAACTGTAAGATTTACATCGAAATCATCTTTAAAAAAAACCAAAAAAACGAAAACCACTCGCGCGTCCTGTCTGCAGAACGTCCCCTGGTACGAAAACAAGGCACATTAAGGTTTTTATTTGCAAGCTAATAAAATCATCTTTTGATCAGCTAATTACACCGGATATAGTTGCCATCTTTGCACTGAATTTATGTGCCCACATTACATAAAGTAGGTTTCTGGAGCTCGCTGTTGGCTTACATCATTCCTGTTTATGTAACTTTCTATTAAATGTAAATCAAAGTGAGAAGCCATTTCATGGAATTATTACGTCCATAAAGCGCTGGTTTATTTAAGCGCGGTGAATGGAAGACTATTTTCGGCGGCGGCTTAGAGCGCAGGGATTCCTATCCACCCAAATTAGTCACAATCTATAGAGGCTGATTGTTTACATTTTTCCCCATTACTGGAAAATCAATTCTAACCCATGATTCACGGTGCGTCTGCTGCAGCCGGATGTTATGGGAACTGGTCAGTCCTAATTCATATAATAATGAAGATAACAGTGACTCTGGGTAATGGCTTTTCTGACCTCCTAAACACCCAGAATTTATATTGATGGGGAAGGGATGTTGTGACCAGTTGTAACACAAACAAATCAGTTTTTACGTAACCCTGAGTCCTCTTCCATATACAGCAACATGGCACACATCATTGTCTATCCAGGAATACTCAGTTAAACTTAAATCTTCCTACTAGTATGTTATCTATCAAACCGTTTGAAAAGGAAAAATGGAGGTGTTGCCCGTAACAACCAATCAGGTTCTAGCTCTCATATACGTAGAACATTCTTGAAAATGATAGCTAGAATCTGATTGGTTGCTATTGGCAACACCTCAACTCTTCCTTTTTAGAATGTTTGATAAATCCACTCCTTCGTTTGTTAGGACCGGTCACATTGGACAATGGAGAAATGCAATGCTAGTGTTTAATTGAGAATAGATGAGAGAAAAAAATCTACAAGTTGTGTGTATGTCCCATCGAGCATTCACCCTTGCAGCCATCATAGGACTCAATGATCAAGCGAAGGAGTGGTGAGGACTTTAGGGTATATCCACCATATAACATCAAAGTGATCCATTATTTGTGAAATCACCCTAATTTGGGCACAACACTTGTGATTAGGCGCAGTCAAAATGGGAGCTGCTTCTCAGAATGGGAAAGTTGCTTAATAAATGTGTGGGAAACCGGGGTATGACAAGGGGTTGGGGGGCATTTTCCCCCCAGGCCCGTCCCATAGTGGCTACCTTGGGCTGGGTCACTGGGCCATCTGTATTTTTTTCGTTTAAAATGATCCTAATAGGCTGCTGAGTCGAGTTTTGCTCCCCGGGCTAAAATTTGCCAGCCCTCCCTTAGGTATGATTTGGGTGGTTTGAGGCAGTTCTGTTATTAGAGTAATCAAATTGCCTTCAGATTAATTGGCTTTGATATACTCCATCAGGCTTGTCCAACCCCTGGCTCTCAATGTGTTGTGATACTACAGGTTCCAGCATATCTTTACAGCTATCTGCTGGCTATCTACTGGCAAAGCATGCTGGGGCTTGTAGTTTCCAAACACCAGGAGAGACACAGGTTGGCCAAGCCTGTGCTACACGGTACATACCTCCCAAAACTCCAGGGAAGAAAAGCAATGGGACAACATTTGTCTGTCTCCGATTTGCAGCCACTTCCCACCTTGGTCGTGTTTGTGATCTTTGAATCAGTGAAAGTAGATTGAGTTTGGAACCAGTCCAAAATTGTAACCTCTAATTATGACTATACTAATGTTGGATTCATGCAACTATTTAAAAGATTGCTGCGATAGTCCCATGTTTTGGATTCCTGTAGCCAGGGTCAGGTACAGAGTGCTGTGGTGACCAGATGGGACAGCTTGGGGGCTCGTCCCTAGTTCATCAGAACCAGAATGTGTAGAGGGGGCACAGAGTGACTGCATGGACAATAGCTTCCTACTGGTTATTTGCTCATAGCTCCCTAGGATGTGCACGAAGAACCAGCTTTTGCAGAAGTTGCACACCAAGCCTAGGGACGGGAAGCCATAATAAGTAAGGGTGTGCACCGGCCACTTTTGGTGTTTTGGGTTTTGGGTTCTGATTAGCTTGAGGTTTTGGGTTCTGATTTGTTTTGCTAAAACACCCCACGAAAGGTTTTGGTTCTGGTTTTGGGTTCTGATTTTTTTTTTTAAAAAAGCATAAAAAGTGCTAAAATCCATTTTTTTTTTTTTTTTTTTCACTCCTTCACTATTATTAACCTCAATAACATTCATTTACACTCATTTCCAGTCTATTCTAAACACCTCACACCTCACAATATTGTTTTTAGGCCAAAAGGTTGCACCGAGGTAGCTGGATGACTAAGCTAAGCGACACAAGTGGGAGGCACAAACACGTGGCAGGATCAGTGGACTTAAACAGCGGTACCACTGGACTTATACGGCAGGATCAGTGCCTTGCTTGCAGTCTCCTAGGTAACGCGAATAATCTGTCCAAATATGCACACAGGGGCATGGCCAGTAAAATATGGATGACATACTTTATGGATAAACAATGTCACTACACTTCATGCCGAGAAGCTAACCAAATAGTTTTCTCCATACAAGATACTCCCAACTATTCACTGAAATACCTAGCTTTTATCACCATGTAAATGAACTCAGCAGTCAGATCCATAATAAAGTGTGTCATCACACAAGTCAGGTTCGGGATAGACTCATCACAGTTCAGGTAAATTTAACATGTCCAAACAGATCATTGTGTATCTGTAGTTCTGTCTTGTTTTTAATGTGATTTTTGTGTTTATTAAGCCATGAACATGACAAGTGTATATGTGCGAATGAGCCCTAAAATCACATATAAAGAGATTACAGATCTGTGTTTAAAGCTTCCCTACAATCTTACATTACAAGAGCAGTGTTATGGTTAGGATTTGGATTTCACAAATGCTTTCCTTTTAGTAAATTTACCTCCTTTAAATGTAGTGCTAAAATGACATTGCTTTTATAACCTGTTTGTGTAAAATGTTGTTTTAAGAAAATAAAAAAGGGTTTCTAACCTTCTCGTAGCTTCACATTTATATGATTTGTTTGGTCATTGAACCATCCTGGGATCTCCACCCGGCAGCAGTATGTTCCATCATCCTCCTCAGTCACCCCAATGATGGTCAGTGATACGTCCCCCCTGTGATATGTTCCCCAATAACTGGTATCTGTCAGATTTCCTCCAGGTCACCCTGTTGCCGTCTGTAAAGATGATCACATTGTTACACTTGGAGGATGGACAGCTGCCCCGTCCCCAGCACATTGTGGTTGTACCAGCACTGACAGAATATGTGCAGTGTAATGTCAGGTTACCAATATTTGTCAAGGGGATAGCGCACTACGGGCTATATTAGGTTCAGCAGCGGAATAACAGGATAGCCTGGGAGCATAAGTGAATACAGAATATTCTGCGCTTGAATCTAAATTGTGGATGTAAAATAAATTGGAAACTAAAATATGACCCTAATGTATAAGGGAAAAAAAACTTTATCAAGGGTTTGATAAAAACATGGGTAGACAACATCAATATTAAGCATAAGTTACAGAATGCACATCTTGTACAAACATTATCTATTGTCAAAGTTCACATATAAAACCTAATTGTGGAGTGCAGGGTGCACAATTGGCAGAAGAAAAGTTGTGATCCAGGATAGGATCAGATAATAGTCTTTAGAGATAGAAGAGGTCCAAAGTACACTGGTTTATATACTTGCGCTTTGATGTAATGTCCGATGGGGTGGTTGTTCCTTTGAGTGTCCAGTTGAATCACTGCAGGATAGATTGGAAGACGAGTAGTCCTGGCAGTCAATAATGAATAATGAGGAAATTCAGCAGAGTTTAGTAGTTCAGTGGCAATAATTCTGCTGGCGGCGTGCACGCCAAACCGTGGAGCGCACGCTTGCTTGGATGTCCAGAACCGTATGTGCACAACCGGAAGTGGCAGATAATGTCAGGTTACCATTCACTGATCCTGTCACATGTTCAGCTGCTGCCAGACCTGAGCGGGGAATTTATGCGATCTAAGTCTCGCGAGATCCGACGTCAGAGCCTCATTTTGAGTTCGCTTTTCCGCCAGAAATACCCGAATAGTGTTCGGATCCTGTCGGGTCCGCACTGTTCGGGTGGGCTCGGATTAGCGCAATCCGAGCCCGCTCATCTCTAATAATAAGCATCTGCACTGGGACCTGATAATCCTCTTGGTGACTCTGGCCGTAGCTCAAGAGATCTCACCCCTACTAGTCCTGCAAATGGTCTTGCTCCATGTTGACAACAAAACTACGATGGTACCTAGGAGGGTACCCCTATATCTCTGTGAGATGGTGAGAGTGGCTTGTTGGAACAATCCTTTTATTATAACAAATAACATGTTGCAAATAATTTTATTATTTAAAAGAAGCTTGAAAAACATTTAATGGTGTTTGAGACTTAGGGGTTTGGGTCGCTGGTACCGGGGTCTTGTAAAGCTCGTGACTTTTTTCGAAATTGCTCAATTTTCTCTGTACAGTTCTTCCTCAACCTCGTCGTTCTTTTCAATTACCTAAAACACCTTTCATAACCCCGTTGATGAGATTTATAGGCCAGACATGTGAATCTGTGGGGAAAGATTTCTATAAATGGAAAGTTATTTCCTTAATCTGTTCTCTCCAGGGATCCAGCTTCAACCAAACACTTCAACCTCCTACTGATTTTTCTCAATGAATTTTCAACAAAATAAAAACTGTCTTTTGATCACTAAGCCTCTTAGTAGTTATTGTGAGGAAATAATGACAGACGCATCAAATATTGGTAAGACAAATGCTGCAGGTGAGCGGGAGGTTTCTAACTTCTAAAAAGCAACAATTTATCAAAAAACAACTGTTCCTCAACACTTTTGTTCTATTTAAATGACCTTTACAGTCCTACACAAGGGTGTTAATACTTCAATGCACTATGTTAAACCCTAGTAGATGCACAGTCCATTAAATGACATAAGCAAATGGATCTCTGCATTTATCAGTGTGTACTATAACGATATGATCAGTTTTGATTGAATTATTATCAGGCATGGAGGTAATTTTTGAAACCACACACACTGCAATATAGGGCAAATTGCCTGACATCCCACCAAGTCCCAACCAGTATATGTGTCTGTTTTAATCCATCATTTTTTCCAATTAAGTCATCACTTGAAATGTATCCTATGGAATTCGCTACTGAAGTCACTGTTGCTATTGCTGTCCATTAACTAGTCAGTGATGAAGAACCCTCCACAAATCTCAATATGCTAAAAAGGATTTGTATCAGGACAAAAGGCCAAATATCATCAAAACTAAGCTGTTTTTTTCCCCCCAATCAAATAAAATAGTATATATAATTATCAAATATGTTCAGTTACTATATGTACTGTACGCATTATTTAAAAATAATGTAACTTCCAGACATTATTGTTGCAGAGATGTAATATGTTTAAAATAGCCAGTAGCAGGGAGCCGTTTCAGGACCCGAGCGCTGCTGTGTGACCAATCACTCCCGATAATAAGCGCACATGACAGGCAGTAGGTATTGCACAAACAGAATTGTCCTTTAATCCAGACATAAATTAAGGTCATTAAATCAAATGACCAGTGCAATAATCTTTGAAAGGTCCAGTATAAGATTGGTGTCAGTCGCATTGTTTTAATTACTTTTTCTCTGTGTTTTACCCGTGTAAAGATGGGCTCCATTAAAATCAATGCTGCAGGACCCTGGAGCTCTATGATCTGCATTCTGTCTTTTATCAATGTATCGTTGTGTGTTGTGTTTATAACGTGGAGTTCATGCTTCCCCCCTGGTTATGTTGTATGATTACTTCCTATGGAGTACAATAAAAATACAATAAAACACAATATAAATACAATAAAACACAATAAAAATACAATAAAACAAAAAAGTGAAACAAAACAAACACACAAAAAAATGCTGACATAACGGAGGAAAATTCTACTCAGAAAATAAAACAAAGACATAATTACTTTCCTCTACAATATTTAAAACGCTTGTGATTGGCCGCTATCCTTTATGCACCATTAAAGCTTCCTTAGTAAAACTTTTATCTTCATCCAGACATCACACATTTACTGTATGCCCCCTGCAGACGGTTCTCTCTTATATGTAAGTTACTGGCTTTATAGCCCTACATAACCATCACAGCACTTCCTATCCGACACACCGTAGGCCTCATTATTGCTAATTCAGCTTATCTCCTGACGGGCACCTTAGACAGCCCTTAAAATATGATAACCTGGTTCCACTACGATTAAAGGATATTATAGGAGGTTATTATACAGCAGCATCAATCAGCAGGTGGAGAAACTGGAGTTCTCAACGTAAAATGCTGATATTTCCTGTTTTAAAAAGCAGAATCTGGTACCATTTGCTCCTATGTGTGTTATTTATGGCTCACAGACTGCGAGAAGCATTTCAATCTGCAAATATAATCACGAAGATGGCGAGATGGAAGCGGAGCTCACTGAGTATGACACAGGATAATGCTGATAGATATCCTCTCTGGTCCTGCAGGCCATCCAAAGGCCAGACAGGCCGTGAGCGTGTCCCACACTGAAGACGCTGGATGAGGTCCCACAACTGAATTTGCAAATTATCACTGAAACGCTGCAATGCTTTGTAGTGACATTTAATTGAGGCCGTTTCTGAACCGTGGCATTGCAGTGACTGAGGTGTCTGTACATTAAATAAAACATTGAATTAAATCAGTTCAATTCAGTCCATGCAGCGATCCACGTCGGCTGTGTATATAAGTCTATTGCTTTGTTTACCACTTTTAAGGGGTTATTCTGAGGTTTACTACCAAGAGCTCCTTGGTTTATTCCTACGCTCAGCAGGGGAGGGCTGGCAAACTTTAGCGCGGGGGGCAAGCACACAGCACTGGCCCTTAAGTAGCGGTCAATCCTTAAAGGGTGGTTTTTGGTACAATATATATTTATCTATATATATATAAAAAGAGACTATTTTAGTGCTACTTAATCCATATATATATTTTTATGCCCAGGCCCAGAGCTGGATTAAGGCTCTGGGGGGCCTGGGCACTTTAGACAGGGTAACCCCCTGTGATGTAACATGGTTATCATTTTAGACAAATACACAGGCAATACTGTGTGCACTACTGTTAGATGCACACAGCTCTGCCTTCACGAGCAGTACACATTGAAGCGGGACATATCTCCCAACTGTCCTAAGTGAGACAGTCAATTCGGGACTGTCCCAACATATTCGGGACAGTTGGCAGACTGTCCTGATCTCTCCTACCTGTTCTTGTCACTGTCACCACTTGTCACTCTCATCATTTGCTGGTTGTCTGGATCCTGGAATGTTGGATGCCCTATTTGGAAAACAAAATGCGTGCATGAAATTTAGAAAACTCCAAGCAGCCACAACATAAAAATAATAATTTACACATTTGCTAAATAGATCTATTTCCTTCCAAACAACATTGACATTAAATTAATAGCAAACACATTTAATAAATAGACCTATTTCCCTCTAATCAGCCCCAACATTAAATTAATAGTATTCCCTTGCATGCTGCCATGTCGTCGTCGTCGCCCCCCCCCTCCCCCGACTGCTGGTTGCTTTAGCTCATTTGCTGGTTGTCTGGATCCTACAGATCAGCGTCCAATGAAGGAAGGTGGCTGGTCCTGGAGGAGGGGCCAGCCACCAAGAAGGAGACCGGTCCAAAACAGACTTTGCCTGTCCCGCCCCTGACGCTCAGGGACCATTTTTAGGGGGGGATGATACAAGGTTAAAAAACAGTTTAGAAAAATTTCCTAAAACTGGATGACAAAATCAAGTAACAGATCAGCTGCAGCCCCGGGGTCTGTACCCCTGTCCTAGCTATCGCTCATTATCAGATAGAGGGCACCAGCTGGTGAGGGTGGCAGAGACCAGCAGCTAATTCCAGATTTGGCAGAAAAGTGGGTCATTTGTATCTATAGACAGATATATGTTTGTATCCTGTATGTCTTAGAATATGTCATTACTTATCCACTGTTAACTGCTCATTAATGGCCATTAACCCCATGTAATAACTCCTTTAATCCTAGGCTTAGAAGACTGAAACAATCCAAGAGCAACAGAACCCCTAATACTGGGGCAGTAATTAGAATTGTGTCCTCACAATCTATATCTCCGAGTATCCATATCCTGCCTTGGGCCGGCTGTGATTGGCTGATAACGTTTGTAGACCTAGGTGAGTAATGATTTGCCCAGATACACATCTTGTCTTTGTTGCCGCAGGTATATTTTTAGTATAGTTCACCTGGGCAGTGTAGAGAAAATTGCGCTGGAATTTCACACAAAATGAATTTTGAGGCAGTAGCGGCCGCTTCACAAAGCTGCGAACGTCCAGTGATGCAATCTCTTAGGTCCGTTTCTCCTTCGCCAATCTACGGAAAGAGCTTCTGCGCCGTGTTTGTAATTTCGCAGAATTTATAGTCTACAGCAGGGTCACCCGGCTTTGCGCGGGTCCGATTTTGTAATGTGTTGCTGTTTTTATATATTAATAGACCAAAAATGCTATTTAGAAAATAAGATTTGTTGCTTTGTCGCGTTGTCGTTATCTCATATTGTCACAAGGTTTCCTTCCCGCAGTCAAGCAATTGTTTACAACCCAAAAATGATGTTGTCCATGTTTGTCGCTCTGTCCCTTTGTTGGATTGTCACGTTGTTGCTATGTGGTCTGATAGCTTACTTTTTCACAGCAGCGTCCAATTCAAGCTTTGGGCATCTCTAAGGTTCGTGTTTTTCAGCCGTATCTCTTGCACCAACTACAGGTCAGGTGTAAGTGCTGATTACTAGTGATGATGGCTGTGTATACAGCTAGAACATGTGTTTGTATACAGCTAGAACATGTGTTTGTAATCAGCAGCAACTGTAACAATGTATTTTATGTACAGTAGACATTAATAACATCCTGATAAATGTATTTTATGTACAGTAGGCGTTAACAATACCCTGATAAACGACTCTCGTTTCTTCATTTTTTTCGTTAATGACTATATTAATAACAGGTGACTATAATTGAATACTTAATATTCCACATACGTATTGGATGTATCCTGCAGTGTATGTGTTTGTTAGAGAAGAACGGACCTAGACCCGTATTTACTGAGACGCATCTTCAGATCCGCTCCTTGTTGAATACGGACGTGTGTGCCCAAATTCTGTGCGTTTTTTTAAAAAAAAGCAATTTCCATTCGTGTCTTAATGAATCAGACTCTTTATGTCAAATTCCGCCTGTGAACTGTTCAGAATTCCGCATTAGAATGCAGAGTGAGGTGAATACTCCATGTAACAGGTGTCAACATTGTGCTCCTCTTTCGTCATATCACTTTCTAGGGGTGTATAATGGGTGTTGTGCTCATTTTATTTACTTTAATTTATATGTTCTGCTTTCTCTAGTTGATTTTTACAAACCAGCAATTTTCTGTGTATATGACAGAGGAGGGGTGTTGGATATGGGCATGTGGAGTGTGGTTACTAATGTAGGGAGCATGAACTCTGTGCATCCCCGCTACATGTACGATGAGGGTCTGAATATTATATTAAGGAAACCTGAATAGATGGAACCGGAGGTGATTTTCAGGTTGATCGATATTTTTAAAAAATTTTGCATACATGCTCCAAATATTGAATATTTGGGCATTTATAGTATAATATATAATTTATTTTATTACATTTATTCAATTTATTGTATTTCACTTACATCATTTAAATGTATTTTGCCAATTCATATAATCGATAGTAATGAATAACCTGAGTATATCATATTGCTAATTTTTGGTGAAGAGGTTCTAGTAATTTTTATACCATAAATTTCAACCTGGCACTTTGTTATTGCCTCCCCCCAGGCCGGTAATAATATTTGTCTCTCTTCTAGCCCTGTTGTTTATATAACAGAGAATTGTGGCATTAAACTGTATTTATCTACGTAGTAAAAGCCGCCCCGGCCGAGTAAATGTGATCGTATTTTACTTCTGGACTCTGATAGTAAAGAATAGACTGTGTGACCAAAATATTCAGAGAAATGTATTGTGTCTATAGCTGGGTTAATGGGCTGTAGTTGTGTATCTAAGGGAATGGGTGGGGCTTATCTATTGGGGGCGTGTCTGTGCCCAATGAGAGCATGGCATGAGTTGATTGGGCCTGGCTTCATTGGATGGGGGCGTGGTCTGGGCAGATTGGGGGCTTATTTGCCCCAGTTTTTAACCCTGGAATGTTGTAATAGTTTTGTTTTCTAGAGCAGCCACATTTATTACTCTGCCGTCTTGTAGAGCAATAATGTTATATACTTGTCCACTCTCCCGTAATGTCACGGACTCCCGAATTCCTGGTCGGTCTCCCGGACTCCTGAGACAGCACTCCAATCTCCTGCATCCTTCCCACTTCCTAGTAAAGTGGATGGGGTACTCCATGACACGATCCTCTGTAAACGCATCACCCCCCCACCCCCAGGGTAAAATGACGACACCTGGGGGGAAAAATTCCTTTCTCCATCACTTGCCATCCTTACAATTCAACCAGAGGCATAACAAGCAATTGATGTGCCCCAAAACTGAATTTGGAGGAGTTATATCATCATCACACAAAATGGCCGCCTCCCTGTCTCTGAGTGATGTCACTGCTTCCTAGTAATCTGACAGACCATTCTAGGACATATTGGTTCTGATCCACAAAATGTCTGCCTCCTCTGTGTGTAATTAAGAGACCAGATTATTAAAGTGCATTTGTTTATTCTTAAATTAGCTAAAGAAGCAAAATAAAAAGCATTTCTATATAAAGTCACGTCTGGATCGCCCCTCCGCCGCTGTGGCGGGAGCAAGCGCACATTCAGCAGTTTGCTCCGTCTCACACGGAGTACATCTTCCCAGCAGTTGCTTTATTAATATATTATAATTATCCCATTATCGTTTGATGAGTAATCCATGTTTTACCTAATTAAACATCGCACCTAAATCCTAGGCCCGTTTTATTGAGTAATTCTTTAAGTAATAAGCCTGAGCACCAAATTAAAAGAGAGAGAAGATTAATCACTTTTAAATAGTTTTTAGTCAAGTATACAATGGCCATTCTCCTGCTGCATCATCCCCAGCGTTACTCGGGCCTAGCAATTCTTACTGATATCATATTAATCCACAACATTACCTCACCAGTTATTTCAGGTCATTAGAAGGAATATAGACCTTTTTAAGTAGAAAATAGTTTTGTTTATATTTTACCCTCGGATCTATAGGGTGGTACGGGGTAAAAAAAACCTCTGCCAGCTGAAATGCTCTCTTTTTTCCCCGCAATAGGGCTTTCTACCCTTCAATAAATATGCCCTAAGTTAGTATTAAAAGAAGTCTTTATTTTGTCTTTATATTTGCAGTAATTTATACGAGCCGCCGTACTGCTTCCTGTAGGTTGAAATTGGATCAATAGAGTTAATTGAACAGCGACCCAGCGGTAGAGTTGAATTTTATGGGAGTGTTCGAAGCGAGGGGCTGCCGGAGCCTTGCGCTATGTGTTCTTGTGCGTTATTACAGTTGAGGAATCTCCGCTCATATTTGCCCGCACCTCTATGAGACATTACTGCGCCGGCGTCACGCAAGGCTCTAATGGCGCCTCTCAGCTATGGGAGTACTCGTGTTTTATTCATGAAGACGATGACAAACGTTGCTGCGTTCAAACATCCATTCATTGAATACATGAAATGTCTTCGTCTCAGCTGTAAAGCTTCCCCAAGTGCGGCTTTGGATAATTGTGGCATTACTCTTCTGTCCTGCCCCGTTGATGTCCAATATAACCGTACACCTCCCACGGCGATCCTGCCACAACGACTTCTCATATCCTGTTGCCTCTTCCAGGATCCTTGTCACAAAGCTTCAGAGTCAAAGCTTGTTAATATTATTTTCCCTCCCTCTGGCTGAGCTCGGTGGCTGTTTCCACAGTGGATATAAAGAAACACAACAACCAATATCAAGCACAGAGGAATAAACGTCCAAGTGCTGCATCTACTGCTCCTCCTGCAATGTCATGCCTGCCGGGCCTCTCATAGGACCCCCTAAATAGATGTCATCGTGTAGGGGGCATATCTGTGCGTTGTTTTTGTGTTTTCTGACAGATACAAATTGCTTTGGAAGCATATTTAGTACATAGTTAATAGAGCCGTCCACCAGCCACCGTACTGTAAGGTAAGCACGATGCACAGGGAGAAATAATAACATTACAAAAACATTGCAGTGTTTCCAGCGCGCTCCAGGCTTGGAATGAGTGTTACGGAATTGGTCTGCGTTTTACGTGGGAGCCACCAACGTGCAACTTTTACTTTTCGGGTTTCAGTAATCTATCAGGAGAAAGAAACAAACTCACACAGGAGACAAGAGGGTAGAAGAACAAGACATGACTGGTCAGGAGAAGAACATGGAGGGCGGACGGCCAGGGGCCATGGTAATATATATACAAGTAGGAGAGGGGATGGGCAGCTATGAGCTCACTCCAGAGACATCAATATTTAATAAGTAAAGGAAAAATGGGGTAAAACAGAAATGATCACAACAAAACAGTTCCGTCATCAGTGTAAATTTATAGGACTATAGAGCTGCTATGAATTTATGGATAATGTACACGTAATAATATGTATAATGTAATGTTAAAGATATTCACAGAGAAGCTCAATGACTGCAAACATATAAATATGATTTGTTTTCTACTATTCAGAATTTACAGCACTGTGTGAATTATTCATTATAACATGAACGGAAGTGAATACGCGGAAACTGGACCGAGTGTGAGCAACGACATGGGAGCTGACCGTTTATACAGATATTATGTGTAGGAGATTATACAGGTGTCACCGGTGTATCGGTTAGCATTCAGGAAAGGTGTACTTTTGTGATGTTGCCTGTCGTTCCCTCTCTAATGCTCAGCGCGATTCTACGTGTTACTATATATTGCAGGGCGGAAAAATAATCTAAAATTCACTCGGGCTCAGAAAATCAAAGTTATTCCTGGCGCAGCCCATGTAGCACGTTCCCTGACAATTGTTACTGCCAGTCATAAAGGGGTTAATGTAAAGGATGAGTATAGATCAGCAAAGTGTAGAGGTTCAGGGTACACAGTCATAGGAAAACCGAGGGGGGGTTGCTAGTGTCTGGAAACCCCCTCCAAGCCTGGGGCACTGTATAATTGAGGTGGCTGGACCCTGCTCCCACGTTACACAGCTCTGCTTGAAAAGGGAGAGCTGCGTGCACCTAACAGTAGTCCACGCAGCATTGCCCATGTATATTATGGGGATAGGAAGAGTTGGAGAGCAGCCAAGCACTGTCTAAAATTATCGCCACGCCACCATGCATGCTGGTCACGCCCACGGTGGCGTGGTGTGGAAACCCCCCTCTACAAATCCTGCGTTTGCCCCTGACAGTATAATAACTTTAAACATTAACATTTTAGCATTAAAGAGCGAGTACAGCTGTTATTAGACATTAATAGTTATAATTGATTGTGTATTACTGGGATCAATAACATACATACAGTAACCGGAGTGTTTATAGGTAACGAAGTATGTCCGCCATGATCTCTGTCACTCCTCGGCAACAAGTTACCATTCAAGGAGGGAGGGGCTTCTCTATTACAGCAGACACAGAGTGACTGGCAGCCTGGCGGACTTGCTCTACAGAAATGCACTGCGTGCATTGGTGGCTTCGCACACAGTGGTATGGCCAATGCCATCACAGCAGCTCAAATGACTGCCTTCTCATTGTTTTTGGTCTGTATCAGGTCCTGTTAGAATACATTATTAAGCTTCTGCTGTCTGTATTGCAGTGGGAACAGGATACTTTAGAATGCTGCAGTGGATGAGCAGGTGAACAAGAGACAATTTTGGAATTTAGTGTCCATTAAGTTTTGACTGTTGAACTTCTAAACACAAGAGGAAAAAGGCTGAATTTGTGCCACGTCTCATCTTCCTGCGCATTTCTTCCTAGCTCCGAAAGATCATTCTTCCCCTTTGGCGAGAACAGTAGAGTACTCTAGTGTAAAATACTGTATGCCGGATATTGATAGCCAAGAGGTGAATAGATCCTAGAGAGCTTTACAGTGAATAACAGACATTTTCTCTCCATTATTGATCTGCTTAAAAGTTTCCATGGCAGGAAAACGCAGGATGAGACTCGAGTATTACACAGAGAAAATGAGTGATCTTAAGATGGCATGAACATGGAAAATCACATCCTTCCTGTGTGGGGAAAGAGCTGTTGGAGAACATGTTAAATGGAGCAGACGTCTCTATAGATTTCTAATTTGGAAATCGATGTTAATAATGCAGAACGGCGTTTTATCATTGCATGTCGGGCTCTAAGTATTGTTAGTGGAGGGGGATTGGAGTGTTCACTAATGGATGGAGGGGAGTGAGACGTGTGGGGCTCGTATGGGACTGGATGAAAATTGCTTTTCAAATGCAATTTAACAATTGATGCATGTTCGAGATGGAGGTCATGGGGAGGAACAGCTCTGCTCGCTAGTGTGAAAAACCAAGCTCTGTATTACTTTAAAGATTCACTACCACCAAGGCAAGATATTTCACCCTGTCCCCGAGGGCTGCCCTATGTAACTGTTATTTCTGGAGCTCCGATGGTTCTGTAACACAGAGTTGGGAAATTCATTTTTAGTATCCAACATTAAATGGTGTCAGCGGTGGGATTGTGAGAGAAATCCACTGACGGCAGCATGTGAGGGTGCAACTTTAAGTAAAGCAAAATCTGTTACATCACAATCTATCTATATTTTTGTGTTCTTCGTACAATATAGTAATTACATTTATATGAAATTTGCCTCTACCCTACAAAGAACAGACAGATTCAGCAGCAGTTTAGTCCTTTAAAAAGAGAGATGGTCATTTACCACAATTATACCTGGAGTAATTACAAAGGTTCCCTGTCAACTAAACAAATCTTAATTTGATATTTTAAAGTGTAAACGGCACTTAGAGTGGAGTCGGCCATTTGTGGCTGAGAATGGATATCTCCCAACTCTGCCAGTCCTAGAATCAGGACTGGACAGTGAAATGGGCGTGGTCATGTCATGATGGGGGGTGTGGCCACTTCACAATGGGGAGCAGTGGACGGGACCTGCCTCTCACCTTCCGGAGCTGCGTAACAAAGAGATCCGCTGTTGGGAAAATTAGACAGAGCCCTCAAATCGGGACAGTGGAGAGGCTTTAGAATTGCACCCTAGTGATCCACTATGAAATAGTGACTTCATGTCACAGCTAGTACAGGTGGAGTTTAATTAGTGTAGCTTTGGATTTTGTTGTAACTATCTGCTTCAAAAGTGGCGTGGGGGGCCGGGTTCAAATAGGGAGCAGTGTAACTGATAACCCTCTTACTAAATGTCCTACAGTGATCTGAAACAGGCATCACCCTTGAAATAAATTTAGTATCGACACTCATTAAGTAGACCAGGGCTGATGTTTGTGGGCATGGGAAAGTGGGGCAATTACCTGGGGCACCAAGCCACAGGTAATCCCCAAATTTTGCTTTTCAAGTGTTGCAAATGACTGACAGCAGGGGCACACGTGCAAAATTGCGCAACGCCACTGGTATTACGCTCACTGCATAGGGGCCCCTGATCCAGAGCCGTAACTGGGGCTGTGCGATAGGGGAGATCACTCAGGGAGCAATGCTGAAGAGGGGGGGGGGGTAGTTTATGAATTTTGTAGGTTAATATTGAGGACTAAGGGGGCAGCAATTTTTCTTTCTCGCCCCAGGCGCTAGAAATTTTAAGTTACAGCTCTGCCCGCAGTCTCCAATCAGAGACCCAAATTTTTTTTTATAAATCCAGCTCTGAACAAGACTAATCTGAATGTCTGGTGTATAGGAACTTTACAGATATATATAAGAATGATAAAATATCTACAATAACTGTGAGATAGCTGCGGGGAGCGCAATATGTTCATGCGCTGAGCATCTTCAGACATTTTTTTCTGTCTAGTCCCAAAATCGTTTTATTTGATGTTTTGCCGACTATCCCTCCCAAGGAAACGTGTAACTACTCCTGCCATCGGCAAAGGACAGGGATAAAAGCTCGCTGCTTCCTTCACACAAATCCTTTTCATCTTTTCTGTAGGATAATTAATAATCTGGTGAAGAAGCAGGAGATAATACCGGGTAATTGGCACATTACAAGTAACTCTCACGGTCTCACGTTGTTATAAGACTCCGGCTTGTAAACTGAAACATTTATATTGGAATACACCAAAAATTGGGCTGCAGCTAAATTAATATTCACTCATGTGGGAAAAAAAATAACTAAAATAATTAATAAACACATTTAAAGAATAAATCGAACACAAAACTATGTCAGAGCAGCTCTGTTTCCTCAGAAAATTCTTCAGCCGTCCCTACACGCTGCCATACTCTGTAAAAGTCCATCCCACACCCCAGTCATCAATAAATACTTTACAGAGGAGCTTTTTTTTAGCTCTTTACATTATATATGAATGCTTTAGAAATATTATGCCCTCCACATGTACTGCTAAGCTCCGCTCATTTTAACAGTACAGACGCTTGAAGCCTCTGCTGCGACAAATCGGTTCTAAAATTCTGAAATTATCTTGAATTTCTCACGTTTTAGACCGTTTGCTAAAATTCCTGGCATGTAAATAAAATATGTTGTCTAACTATTATTAAGTGAAGGTTATTCACTAAAATTGCTCAAAGATTCTATGGAACTGTTGCAGATTCGCACCTTAGTAAAAATCAAACGTCAATGTAGGCAGCCATTTTGTTCTGTGAACCAATTTTCACCTCATGTCTCAGTGACGCCTCTGAAACCAGATAACCTGATAGGCTGCCTGCAGGTGCATTTTGGTCCCGCCCACAAAAATGGCTGCTTCTATCGTGTGTAGACGACAGGAGCACCATAATGGTTTCCGCTCAGAATAAAAACGATGAGATACAAATTTCCGTCCCGATTTTTGGGGAGCGACTTGCCACTGCGCCTGAGAATGGCTGACAAGCCGGAAAACTTATGTTCTTTGAGGAGAAAAAAAAATAGCTTTGGGAGGAATCCGCTTTGTCATTTTGACATCTGGAGACGAAAAACACGGCTACTGCAATTTCCTGCGCTGTAAGATGGATAAACGAGACTGAACATTCACAGAATGGGCTTCAGGTTGTGTGGAGAATTGTACAACTTAATTGATAACCTGTTCTGTCCTTTTCTGGCGTTCAGATATATGATTATTTTCAGGTGTCGGAATTGGTTCAGTAAAAAACATTTCCAGAAGACAAATATGTTCAAACAACTATTATTAATGCACACAATAACCATGTTACAGGTATGCCGATAATTCATCTGGGATAATGCTTACAAGGAAATAACAAGTATATAACGAAATATCTCCCACCTCAACACCTCCGATCTGCGTCTTTCTTCTACCCTCATCACTTCTTCCCATTCTCGGTTACAGGACTTTTTTCGGGCTGCACCCACTTCGTGGAATTCCCTCCCTCGCACAATAAGACTTTCCTCTAGTCTTCAAACCTTCAAGCATTCTCTGAAAACCCATCTCTTCAGGCAAGCTTATAGTATTCCTCTACCACCCTCTTACCCTAGGTTACCCTATTACCACCCTCTACACAGCTAACACAAGACAACAACCCTGTGATCAGCAATGCTGTGTGACTTGGTCATAAAGCCCGCTAAATACTTTTTACCTTTGCAATCTGGCTGGACCAATGTGCAATAAGTAGCACTTACCTTATGTATCAAACTCTCATTGTCCCATAGATTATTGTGAGCAGGGTTCTCTTACATCTCTGTCTGTCTGTAATACCCAATCTTGTTCCCAATTCTAAACTGCTAGAGAATACGCTGGTGTTACATAAATAATTGTTAATAATAATAATAATATATACTGTAAATACTCTTACCAATCATACTAGGGGAGGAAAACGGTATAGCAAAATTTGGGGAAGGTTACAAAAGTTTTGATTTTGAAAAGCTCAAAGTGTAACCATAAAGCAGTCAGTAACCAGCGATCTCTTTCTGTGTCCTATCAAACACTTGTCACCCATAATTCACATTCATGTCACGACTTCATTCCGCACAATAAATGAACGCTGATTGCTCCGGATCCTAATTAATACGGAATAATGCAAATTATTAAACTTTGGCTGCCAATTTGTGTCAGTTAGAACAGAATGGAGTAAATGCAAATATTGATAATTTCTTAAAAGTGATTCCATTTAACACGTATTGTACATTTGCAGTCATCTAAAAAGCATACAGGCGGTTTAGATCTATTTAAAAGGATTGGGGATAAAATAATGAAATGTATTTGTACAAGAAACAAGTAATTGCTGCTAGAACTCGAATTTATGTTCTAAAATCTACAAAGAGGCTCTTTATTGATACAATCACATCTTTGTTTAGTTTTTGGTGTTTGAGGGATTTTATTTGATGTTATTATTTACGTTTTAAGTAATGCCAGATGTGGATGTAGTATTATTTACACAGGACACTGAAACCTGATGCATCTCTCTGTGAGTGTAACGACTCTGACTCATCTCACTGCCTTTTATAACAGATCTCCTGAATTTAGTGACAGGTCTTTGTCTTTTCTGTCCTGCTCTTAAAATATAATATATGCACAGCAGATACAGCTGACATATAAATACATGATTGAAAATAATATTTATATTTTAATTTTTTCAGAGTTGTTGTTTATAAGTTACTCTTGAAATAAAAGACAGGGGCGTAAATGTGTTTTATTTCAATTAAAGCAATGTTTACAACGGTAAGTGTGTTTTATTTACATATTTCTTTGGTGCACTAGAGCTCCCAGTGGGTACTGGGTGCCAGGGAATGCTGGCACGTGTGGTTCCCCAAGTGCCAGCATGCCCTGCCAGCCATGGGTATGCTGGTGCTTTTAGTGCCCAGACACTTAATGGCAGCCAGCTGGGACCTGTAGTTTACCAGGGACACAATATTTTTTATCATTACACCTATTAATATTACCTCACTATAGGTAAACTGAGGGGGAGGGGGGTCCTAGTGCCTGGAAACCCCCCTCCAAGCCTGGGGTACAGTCTAATTGAGGTGGCTGGACCCTGCCCCCGCTTCACACGGCTCTGCTTGAAAAGGGAGAGCTGCGTGCACCTAACAGTAGTGCACGCAGCATTGCCCATGTATATTATGGGGATAGGAAGAGTTGGAGAGCAGCCAAGCACTGTCTAAAATTATAGCTACGCCCCCATGCATGCTGGTCACGCCCACTGATGGCGTGTTGTGGAAACCCCCCTCTACAAATCCTGCATTTCACCCTGCTCACACCCACCGCCAAAGGGGGCGGGAAGAGCCCTAGTGCTTCCAGCATGGGTACACCTAGGGAGGAATGTCCAAATATTTTTTTGCAGACCTAATCTCCCTAGGGAATTTAGTTCCATGCTGACCAACCTGCGGCTAGTTTGGCATCATGTCAGGAGGACTTAAAGCTGTGGGTTTCCCTGTTATAGTGCCAACAACCCTGGCTGGCAAAGCTAGTAATAGTAAAATCGAGTTGACACCACGCTTTTTGTCCCCCAGATTCTGCTAGTACCAGCCTAGGCTGGCAGCGTTAGGTTGGTTAAGCTGTTTGGGGAGGGGGGATGCATTTAATTTGTTTAAACGTATACTGACAGGGTTTTTTTCTGTATTGTCAGCGGTATTTCCGGTTTGAATTTAATGCTTTACGCCGACATTGTGACCGTCAACTTTACAACCTGTCTACATTCACAATGTCGACCTGATGACCATGTCTGCATTTCATACTCAGCCCCTGTGTGCACCTGTAAATGTATTATCTTCCCAGTTTTACTGGTACAAAGCCTGCCCCTAGTGGTATTCTCTGTCATTACAGGGTCTAGCTCCCAATTGTTGCAGGTCTCTGATCAGCACATCAGTAATGAGCAGTTTAATTCTATATAACTGGAAATCAGACAAGGGACATAATTGGAGACAAATGAGAGTGATAATCATGAATTATATATTTTACAGCACAACTATTTTCATTATATTTGCTCAGAGAAGTATTTTACAGGGACCTCCAGTAAATAGATCAATATGAGCCCAATGTAGAGAGGAAAATAATACATATTATATAGCATATTTATACCATAAATACATTGTGTGGACAGATTTGGTTAATTATTGTGAAATATTAGATGGCAATGATGCTATTTTTCCGATGTTTTCCTTGTATTGACCATGTTATAGGGATCCACTTAGACTCAGGGACAACAGAGACCATGTGGTATCTTTAATGTCCACTCTGACCCAGTTCAGGGAGATCTCAGGTTGGGGAGTACTTAGAGGAAGGTATTGTGACACTAGTGACACTCCCCACTGTAAACATAAATCTATTTTGCTGTAACAGCAAATATATAATAATGTGTGTAATGGGTTACACAAGTCCTGGGTCTCTGCCCACTGTGAGTAGTACCTTCAGGACCACCCCTTGCTGACCTGCCCCTTCCTCAATTCCACTACGTAAGAAGTGTACATCATTCCTCCCCGATTCATGTGTAATTCCATAATGTACCCACTTTATTGCCCAGAGGAGATGTGAAGGAATATAGGAAGCAGCAGCAAGGTGAAGAGCGGAGAACAGCACGATGTCTAAGAGAGGCAGCCACAGGGTTGCTTGTTCCAGTGGGACACTGTCTATGTCTTTTGCCACAATGCTGGGTAACAGGGTTTGGCCACAGTATGATACAGGTAATATATGGACCTCCTACATTAGTAAAGCCATCCACTACCTTCCCCACAACCTTAGAGGGGAGGAGATCTGGGGTGTCTGTCAGCATAAGGACACCATGACCTCTCCATCAAGGACCTAGGCACTTACCCTCTATATCATGGACCTGAGAGTGCAGATATCACAGACATAGATGGATATAATGAGCACCAGGTCACCCTACTGAATAAATGAAGCATATGTGTTTACTTATTTACAGTCTTTATACCCAAACTTGAGTTTTCACTTTTCCTAACACACTGCATGAATAATGACATGTCCACATGTGTACTTTGCAGTATTATCATCCCACCCATCATCAGGCTTACTAGGTAATAACAAGTTAACTTATCCCTGTAATATCTCTCTCTGTACCGGCTGGTTCCGTATAATTGGGGTACCCATGTACTCCATATTCTGCTGGGGATTGGAGAGTTACTGGCTGAGTAGTAGAAAGGAGTAAGATAACTCTGTCCAGGTCTAAATCCACAGACAGTAGTAGAGGCTCTGGTTTGATTTTGCAGATAAACTTCCTTTTAGTATCTTGGATGTTGCACTAGTCCCGGTCTGGCCAACCTGCAGCTCTCCAGGTGCTGTGAAACTACAAGCCCCATCATGCTTTGCAAGTAGATAGCCAGGCGATAGCTGGCAAAGCATGCTGGAACTTGTGGTTTCACAGCACCTGGAGAGCCACAGGTTGGCCAGGCCTGCACTAGTCTCTGATTACCATTTGCTACGCCAACCTGACTGCGTTATTAACTCAACGGCTCTCACGCCTGGCCTACCAACCACTGCGTGGTTTATATCCTAAACGGACAAGATATACCAACCAATAGTGGTTTAACATAAATTATGAGGTACCAACCCGTATGGTTTAACACCCCATGATAAGCAATAACAGTACCAACCTAAACAGGTTTAATGCAGAAAAAGAGGTAAAGGAAAGGTAACCCAGATGAAGGTGAACCAACCCAAAAAACCCCGGAGGCTCACCACTAATCAGGCCTTGAATCCGTAGGAGAAATTGGGGAAAAATCCCTTCATGACTCCGCTGAACACGGCAAGCAGCTCTCGCCCTGGATTACCGAGGAAAAAAGGGGGGGGGAGGGGGGAGGAGGAGTAATGAGGAGAAGGAGCAAGAACGAGAAAAGTAAGAGTAAAGACAATTGAAAATAGGCTCATTCATGTCATTGAGAAATGTCTCTCATCTCCCATAGCAAACAAGATGGTTTGGTGGACTTGTAGCTTGGTGCTCTACTGACAGTAATAGAAGACTCCTTGGTTTGAGTCCTAACGTAGGTTTCATTTTTAGTCATTTGAATAGTACACTTGGCTGGTTGTTAACATTGAGAAAAATATCCACAAACACTGAAGCCAATAACTGGCTTATTTGTTTAGAAGTCCAGTACTCACCTGGCTATGATGGTTGATGGCATTGAGCATAATCTAGCCCCTTGTATCTAGCAAACAAGCTTGCTCAGTAGACTTGTGTCCAGATTCTCTGATGACAGCTAATGGGTGAGTCCCTGGTTTGAACCCCAACGAAGGCTTCTTTTAATTACCTTGCATGTTGCAGCAGGATGAATTACGACACTGAGAAAAATCAGTAACTTGATATAAAGCATAGGCTGGCTCAGGGGGATAGTAGCTTGTTGTTCTGCTTATAGAGCTCCTAGTTCAAATCCTGCAATTGCTGAAACTTTTGTATCTTGGATATTACAACTGGCTTGTTGAAGACAAAAGAAAGAGAAAAGTGTCTTCATTGTTTAAACAATCTGTTGGCTCAGATGGTTAGTAGCCAAGTACTCTCCTGCTGATAGTTGGCTGAGGTCCTGGTTCAAATCCCCTTTAGTGTGTTGTTTGGGGGGACCTGGCTGTTTGAGGACATTAAGATGAGTCCTACTTGCCAGAAAGATAGTCTGTCTGTATTCATGTCAAGGGTATAAGTTAGTTGGAAAGCAGTAAAGTGCTTAACAGACAATAGAATTGAAAAGAGTAGACTAGTGGTGATTGAAGTTAGTGGGATGAGGGTTGGCAATTAGCAGGTCATAGAAAAAATTTAATCCTTTCTTTGGTTGTTGCTTTTGGTGCCAACAACCAATTATTAAATAATGCTAGACTTTAGATTGCACAAGGGACTACTAGGAGAGAACCCACTGAACAGGTTAATGACAGAGGGAAGGTCATCAGCCTGTCTGGGGATTCAAACCAGGACCTTCCGCATCAAGGTCAGTAAGCTGGCTACTAATCAACTGAGCCAACCAAGCCAGTACATGCTGTAAGCAGCAGTGGGACTTTTATCAATGTCATCAAGAGGGACTGGAGCAAAATCAAAGGTGCCATAAATGTTACCTGGGTGGGGATTTGAACCAGGGAATCAATGTTGACTATGAACTAAGCACCAGTCAGCAGAGGAGCAGAGCTAGAACATCTGTTGTGGGTGTGAGGAGAATTTTCTCAATGACTTCAATTCTGTTGCAACATTAAAAGGAAAGTCATACATGGGATTCAAACCAGGTCCTCCACTGTCATTGCCAGTAGAGAACCAGGCTACTAGTGCACTGAGCCATTTCTGTTGTTATAAATTCTGTCAAACTTTTCTCAATGTCTTTATTCAGCCTGCTGGAATATCCCAGGCATTGAAACCATGGCCTCCACTATCACTGCTTCATTGTTTAAACCATCTGTTCGCTCAGATGTTTAGTAGCCAGTTATTCTCCTGCTGATAGTTGGCTGAGGTCCTAGTTTGAATCCCCTCTATGACTTTAGAACTTTTAATGTTGCAACAGACTTAATGAAGTCATTGAGAAAATTCTCCTCACAACACCACCAATACCACCAATACCACCAATACCACCAATACCACATGTTCTAGCTCTGCTCTTCTGCTGACTGGTGCTTAGTTCATAGTCAACATTGATTCCCTGGTTCAAATCCCCACCCAGGTAACATTTATGGCACCTTTGATTTTGCTCCAGTCCCTCTTGATGACATTGATAAAAGTCCCACTGCTGCTTACAACATGTACTGGCTTGGTTGGCTCAGTTGATTAGTAGCCAGCTTACTGACCTTGATGTGGAAGGTCCTGGTTTGAATCCCCAGACAGGCTGATGACCTTCCCTCTGTCATTAACCTGTTCAGTGGGTTCTCTCCTAGTAGTCCCTTGTGCAATCTAAAGTCTAGCATTATTTAATAATTGGTTGTTGGCACCAAAAGCAACAGCCAAAGAAAGGATTAAATTTTTTTCTATCTCCTGCTTCCCCCATTCTCCTCTTTCAACCTACTAATTGCCAACCCTCATCCCACTAACTTCAATCACCACTAGTCTACTCTTTTCAATTCTATTGTCCATTAAGCACTTTCCAACTAACTTATACCCTTGACATGAATACAGACAGACTATCTTTCTGGCAAGTAGGACTCATCTTAATGTCCTCAAACAGCCAGGTCCCCCAAACAACACACTAAAGGGGATTTGAACCAGGACCTCAGCCAACTATCAGCAGGAGAGTACCTGGCTACTAACCATCTGAGCCAACAGATGGTTTAAAGAACGAAGACACTTTTCTCTTTCTCTTTCTTTTGTCTTAATCAAGCCAGTTGTAAAATCCAAAAGTTTCAGCTCTTGCAGGATATTCAGCATCATGGTCAGCAAACTGCCTACTAATCATCTGAGCCAACCAAGCCAGTAAATGTTGTAAGCAGCAGTGGGACTTTTATCAATATAATCAAGGGGGACTTGAGCAGAATCAAAAGTGCTGTAAATGTTACCAGAGGGGGGATTTGAACCATGGAACCAAGGCTGACTATGAACTAAGCGCCAGTCAGCAGAGGAACAGAGCTAGAACATCTGTTGTTGGTGTGTGGAGACTTTTCTCAATGACTTCAATAAGCCTGTAGCAACATTAAATAAGCTAAAGAGGAAGCCACTGAGGAGATTCACAGCGAGGCCTCTACTATGACTGTCCATGGGCACCTCACTACAAGTCAGCTGAGCTAACTTACACTGTTCTTGATGTCTTCAATCAGCCTAGTGCAACATTCAATGTGTTAAAAGGAGTCTCTATTCAAACCAGTGCTCCCTCTAATACTACCAACAACCAACCAGGATACTAGCGAACTGAGCCATTTCCTTTATTTAGAAAGTAGAGAAACTTTTTTCACTGTCCTCAATCAACCTGCTGGAACATTCAATGTGCTAAAATGAAGCCAGACAGGGGATTCAAACCAGAGACTTTGCAATCACTGAACGTAAAGACAATGCTGACTAGCCTGCTGAGCCATTTCCTTCCATGAGTATCACACAGAGATGTTGAGGTCCAGTATTATGTTCACCAGACAACATTTTGTATTTGTTTTGAATATTTTATCTGACATTCGTATGCTATAATATCATCCATATTACGGATCTATAGTTTGCAGTAAGGTAGATAACAGATTTTATGCTGTATGGGACATCTCTGTAATCGATTCCAGTAGGTCCATAGTCAGTAGAATAATTAGTATTATTGTGCTAGGGTCAGTGCCCTGATCTACACTTAATCCTGTATTCATAGATTCTTCTGTCTGATTATTTGGTGATATAGGCTGCAGACTCATAGGTGCGCAGAGTACTTCTTATATCATTTTGTTAGCATCTTAGATGGTGCTCCAGGCTGGTTGATTACATAGAGTATAATCACCTTTCATGTTAAGCAGTTAGCTCAGTAGACTGGTGTCTAGAGTCTCTGGTGACAGCTACTGGTGTGTTCCTTGGTTCAAATCCCCTGGCAAGTTTTCTTTAAATTATGATACTTTGAAAAGTCTTGGACTGGCAGAAAGCTGGGTCAGTGGACTAGTGTCCTAGTTCTCTACTGACAGAGATTATTGAGCACCTAGTTCAAATCCTAAAATAACTATAACTTTTGTGCCTTGTATTTTACACCTGACTTGTTGAAGACATTGAGAAAAGACTCTTGACTTACATACACTATGTGTTGGCTCAGATGACTAGTAGCCAGGTGCTCTCCTGCCAATAGATGGTTGGGGTCCTGGAGCAGATCCTCTGCTGTACATTGTTTGATGACATTGAGAAAATACCTGCAGAAAGGTCTGGTTTTATTCCCATTGAGAGCATTCATTAGTGGGCAAGATGTAAAGTGTTTCAACTGACAGTAGAGTTCTTAGTTGGAATCTGTCAATAATGAGAAATGAGTAGATTAGTGGCAGTTGGAAAAGAGGAGATAGTATTTTTCATACTTTGGATGTTGCACTTTTAGGGACAACATCCAAGTTTCTTAAATAATGCTGGACTGTAGATAAAGAAGTGACCACCTCATGACTACTCAACAACCAGTACACTGAGCAGGATGATGACATAGAGAAAGGTCATCAAACCTGTCTGGGGATTTGAACCATGATCTCCAATTCCATGGTCAGCAATCTGGCTACTAGTCAACTGAGCCAATCCTGTACATGAGGTAAGCAGCAGCGAGACCTTTATCAATGTCATCGAGGGGCCTGGAGCAAAATCAAAGGAAGTGTAAATGCTACCTGGTTGGGGATTCAACCCATGAAATCTGTACAGACTGTAAACCAATCTTCTACCTACTGAGCCACCAAACTTGAACATTTGACGCACATATAGAGAGACTTTTCTCATGGACTTCATCAAGGCTGTTGCAACAATAAATGTGCTGATAAGGAAGCCACTCAGTCGATTCGCAGCAAGGCCTCTACTATGACTGTCCATGGGCACCTCACTACTCGTCAACTGACCGAACTTATACTTTTTTTAATGTCTTTAATCATCCTTCTGCAGCATTCAATGTACTAAAATGAAGACAGACATTTAAGGTACTACAATGGAAACCATACATGGGTTAGACAGAGAATTTGTTCTTTCCTCTATGTCTTTAAGTTTCTAAAAAATAGCCAAACTGGGGATTTAAAAAACTAATAACAACCATTACTTCCCAGGGATCACCGAGCTACAGGTACTCCAAGTCACATTATGCTTTAAGTAAGTTTTGACGTTTATCACAATGACATCATCAGCCTATTTCAACATTCGAAGTAGTAAAAGTAACCCATGCAGGGAATTCAAACGTGGACCTCCACTAAAACATCTGGCTTCTAGCCCACTGAGCCAATTTGAGCTGCAAGATTGATACTTAAGGAAGCCAGACACTATGAGGGTCTGTAGAGCTCCTGGCTACAATGCACTGAGACAACTTATGCCTGATGGAAGTGGAGACACTTTTCAGTCTGCAGAAACTTTTAATGTATTTTCGGTACAGGAACACTAAGCGTTACAATCTCAGCCGTGAACAAGCTCTTTCTGAAATTTAACTGCACAAAACAAACCTGGACGGTTTGAAACGTTTATTGTTTACATTTTTCTTTGTTAACAAATTGAAAAAATATAAAACAATAACAAACTGGGAATAGGGGGGACCACAGCTGTGTGTGTATATTGTTACATTTATAACAATTAAAGCACTCTTTCCCTGCATCTTCCTTTGAGACAGCCTTGATGTTTAACATCATTTGCATAATAGTCTTGGAAAAGTGTTTGCATTTGAATTTAAGCTATTTTCATTGTGTTTCTGCAGGTAATTGTATTATTAGTTTGTGAATATGTAATTACATTATATCGAAGACTTGGATTACTGCAACACAAACTGTATGATTGTGTCTAAAACATCCTCTGCTTTCTGCTGTAATCATCGGCCACCTGTTCTTTAGATTACAATATTCTGTACACAGCGGCCTGGACTATTCGGTCCTCTGTGGGTGTAACCCAATTGTTTTGCTGCTTTGTTGCGTTACATCCTCATTTGCATGATTTTGACTGTATAAGTGGGTGCTAAGTAGAGAAGACAGGAGAGAGATTAACATAAAACCATATCCTGGCTGTCCAGTTATCCGTACGGTCTGTACTTCTCTAAGTATACTCTGCACAGTAATACAGACTCCCCAAATAGGCTTCATCAGGAAGTACCATGTGGGAGGAGTGAACAGCCAAGGAAAAGGAAAACAGCCGTTTAGTTTATGATGAGACAATTCAGTCTTCTTAGACAAGTGTTTTGCAGCAGTATAGATGAGGGCAGCTGTGGGAAGGAGGTGATGATTGTCCCTGTGTCCGGTTCAGTTCAGGGTGGATACAGACAACGTTGTGTGGATGAGAGAAGTGCACCAACAAGATATAATAATCTGTAGCAACGAGCGCTGTACGATGGGATGTGCGAAGAGAACGATGTTACAGATAAGAGATATAAACAGGAATCGCTGGGACAGCAGCTGAACAGAATTCTATAGAGGTGAAGAGAAGATTTGTTACAGCCATTGAGAAATACAGATATTACTCAGGAGTATGAGGATAACTTCATTACAGGATACGAGGAGAAGACGTATCACACAAAGGCTGTAACTGAGCAGATGATACATCGTCCTGTATTATCAGGACGCCGTCAGACACACTCACTTCTGTATTAGTGGTGAGCAGAGAGCCCGGACGCCATTGTGCTCTGTTATCAGATGTATGTGCTGTTCTGATGAACAGGGAGAACCAGAAAATGCAATCTCGCTCTCCCAGATACACGTGTGGATCAGTAGTAACACGTATGGCTCAGTAGTAACACGTGTGGCTCAGTAGTAACACATGTGGCTCAGTAGTAACACATGTGGCTCAGTAGTAACACGTGTGGCTCAGTAGTAACACATGTGGCTCAGTAGTAACACATGTGGCTCAGTAGTAACACGTGTGGCTCAGTAGTAAAGCTCTGTCCCTGGGTGGGCCCCACTGGAGGAAGCTTAGAGAACCACGCCGTGGGCAGCCATATTGTGAGACCCATTAAACCCCACACATGCAGACTGAGTACAGGGGTTCCTGGGATCTGACTACTTATAGTTGTATGTCCAGTATTGTATCTAAACATTGGAGAACGTCAGGGCTCTGAATATATATAGAAAAGCACACGAGAGAGAGCACCCAGTATAAAGCTAATGAGAGCTCCGCTCGTCTCATAATAAGGTTGTATATAATATTTATATAACACTATCATATTACACAGAGAATATTTTATCATTAACATCAGTCCCTTAAGCCTTGGAGCTTACAGTCTAAATTCTCAACCAAACATTTTGTCAGAAGCCCATTATGCTACCAATAGATGGGAGGAAACTGGACCACTCAGAAGAAAGCAGCAAACACGAGGAGAACATACAAACTCCACAGAGATAGCGCCATGGTTGGGGCAGCAATGCTAACCATTGTGCCACCAAGTTATGGTTTAAACTATTGTGGAACAACACAGTGTTGAATACTTAAGGTTGCACCATTTTAGGGGTGTTCTCTTTTGGGCTCTGATGCATATACCACCTCCGTGAGGTTCAGGCTACATACAAGGTCGCTACACAATGTGGTATCAGACTGTACAGCATCGAATACGATGTCAAGTTCCTCCAACACATTTCCAGTTGTCGATAATCAGGAACATTTTGTCCTTACTCAAGTCCGAATGTAAGTTGCGTTTAACAAAGAGTGCGGAACTTGAGTGTAGTTCGGACCAAATCCAAATGGAGCGCATATCGAGATGAATCTGGGTGTAAACGTGACTATCGTACACGGACAGACGGACCAGACTGCGGTACAAGGTTACATCAGAACGCATAACAGAATTTCTATTATAAAATAGACAATAATCTAGTATAATCATTAATAAAAATATGGATGGTTAAAAACAATGTTTTTTTTTTTTACATTATATATATAAATAACGATATTATTAATGTATACTATACACACAATGTTATAGTCTGTCTTACCTATATGCATACAGTCTGTGCTATATAAATACTACACCAGTCATCACTATCAGTCGTACAAATAATAGAACTTGAATTAGCCGCATCTGCGATGGAACGCCCTCGGATGCTCTAACTGTACATCGTCTACATTCGTCAGTCCCCCGTCCCCCGTTCTACCACTCAAATCGTAAGTGTCATTTGCATCTGGACATGACTTGCATGTAACTGCGTTCATTGGCATCAGGTCTGATCCGAGCATGCTCAGATCGATGTCACACAAGATACTGAAGGCAGACAGGCGTACAGCCTAATATAATTCAGGCCCACTCATTTAAATTATATATTCCACTGAAATAACACTCTATTGCTTATCCTAGCAAATGTAGACTTGGTGTCCTGTAAATATGGTTGTTACTTTGTATTTGTCATTTAATCATATTACTGCAGCCTCCATTGTCTAACTCTCTTGTTCCTTATATAGTGTGGCGGGGCAGACGCAGGATTTGTAGAGAGGTGTTTCCACACCACACCTTTAGTGGGTGTGGCCAGCATGCTTCGGGGCGTAGCTATAATATTAGACAGTACTTGGCTGCTCTCCATCTATTCCTATCCCCATGATATACACGGGCAATGCTGCCTGCACTACTGTTAGGGGCACACAGCTCTCCCTTTTCTAGCAGAGCTGTGTGAAGCAGGACATACCTCCCAACTGTCCCTACAGTCAGGACAAAGTCCTGATTGTGTCAGAACAGTTGACAGACTGTCCAGCTCTCTCCTACCTGTTCTTGATGCTTTCAATACTTGTTGGGGAGAGATGGCTGTGAACAGTGCAGACAGAAACGATCTGCACACAATCTGCAAAGTGGCTGGTCCCAGGGGCAGGGTCCAGCCACCTCAAGCATACAGTGCCCCAGGCTGGGAGGGGAGTTTCCAGGCACTAGGAAACCCCCCCTCGGAGTGCCTATGTGTGGGATCTCAGTTATCGCTGCGTACGGAGAGCTGCGCACACAGTAATAGAGCGTGAGACTGGTTTGTGCTCTGTACGGTTCTCTCTCCTCTTCTGCAATATGAACAGTTACAGTCTGAGCCACAGAAACATGAGAGCGGATAGTTGGAGAGGTACTTCTGCAAGAAAATGTCAAGTTTATATCTTCTAATATCGGTTACTAGTCTTGTAAAACAGGAAAAGACCAACACATTAATATTTTCATGATTCGGCATAACTTAACAGAATCCCTAACACTTCTCTGTAAATGCCGAGACATCGAATGAATGTGAGATATATCAGAGTGTGTCCACACATTCTATTATCTCCTTCCCCCTTCCTCTTATTCCTACATGTGATATCAGCCCCTTACTACTAAAGTTATTCATAAAATGCAGACTGTACCCTTTTGCCGCCTGTAATTCATACTAAAAGCTACAGCCAGCATTCTCCATACAGGAAGATTATGGGATGGGATTAAAGTCAACTTCTGTGATCACCGAAACACAAGAAAATGTATTCCCTCAATCTATAGCTCTCCGTAAAGATAAAGGAGGCCTAAATTCAACTTTGGAATTAAAAAAAACAAAGCAAATGTAATTAATGCATTGGTTTAAACTGGGAAAACATTTTCAAGGGAAGAGCTTGAATCAAATTTCTCCTTTTGATTAGTGGGTCTAGAATTGCCCTAAAACAAGGTCGGGATTTGTGACCTAGAAATAATCTGCACTGACAGCGACGTCGAAGCCACAAGTGATATGTTCCCTGCAAAGGTGATTGTACAAAAATGTGTTCTGATTTAATATCAGGGAGAAGATGTTTTTTCCTTTATTAAAAGTTATTAAAATTAATTTATTATAGAGCAATGTTCAAACAGCTGTAACATGTGGTTGCCAAAGGAAACTTCTCTAACTTTAGGGTATAAAGTACATGGACTTGTTATATTATCTATGTATCTATCTTGTCAATAGAGGCACAGTGGTTAGCATTGCTGCATTGCTACACTACAGCGCTGGGATCATGAGTTCGATTCCAACCAGAGCCCTATCTGGGAGGAGTTTGTATGTTCTCTCTGTGTTTGCGTGGGTTTCCTCCGGGTGCTCCGGTTTCTTCTCACACTCCAAAAACACATTCTGGCAGATTAATTGGCTTTTGACAAAATTATATATTACACTGCAGAATTAATTGATTGCCGTCTTCTCAGCCTGTTCAGTCTCTGAAATGTGAGTTTACAAATACAGTGCAGAAGGACGTTCCACGGAACGGTAATCAAAAACGCAACTTTGATTGTGCTGCATGGGAAATTTGCATCTCAGTGAAATGGAGAAATTTGATTACTGCTAAATTTTGCTGCAATATCACTGTACTCATAAGTGAGATTGTAGCCCTCAATATCTTCCCAGTTTAAGTTAACCTCGCTCCTGTAGTTTATTTTGCACAGGAATTTTACTTGTACTTGGCCCAAATTATTTGTACCACTGTTCCATAAGTCTTTCATGGCAAAAATGCATCCCCAATGGTTTTCGTGTTTTTTTTTAAGATACTATAACACTCTGTCTCGGGAACGAGGGTGTTTAAATGGTCTTCTTGCTTGAGTAAACTTCCTATAAAACAGAAGTACTTTGCAAGTCACCTCGGCCCCCTGAGAATTTGTTCAACGACTTACACTATAAATGTCACCGTGATTTGAAACAGACCCAGTCTGTTGTCTCAGTCTGGTCAATTAATATAAAAGTGCTATTTGTTTCTGTTAAAGCATAATAAATCTCTTTAGCTAATATACATTTTTTTCCAAAAGGGTTTTGAAAGGATCAACTCGCAGTCAATATCTATTTACATTGTATACCTTTGTGAACGTTTTACCTGCTTGTACGAAAGAAGCCAATTGCTACAATCTTTCCTGCGTCAAGGACAAAGTATGATTTATGGTGGAACGCGAAGGGTTTTATGTACTGAAAACGAGAGCATTTCACTGCTCTCCACTATGTTAAAATTAAATGTGTTCTTGAAAAACAAGACCGTGAAAAGTTTTTGTGTCGAGGATCAGCAGTAAAAAAGTTTTGAAAGTTTTTCAGAAATAAAAAAAATAGCTAAAAATAATTTATAGCAAACTGTTTTTTTTAAAGTGCACGATAACCAAAGTGTGATCACACAGGGACACAAGACATGAGGACTAAAGGTTATTTTTTCACATTGAAATAACCGGAATTGAGTGTTGTGCTCAAGAGAGAACACTTTAATATTGTGATTACTCTGCAGAGTTCACGGTGATTTAGTCCTTGAACCTGTGCGCTCCGCAGGTATTCATCAGGCTGCTCTTTAAATAGGGAAATAAAAATATCCACATAATTGAACTAGGTGTTGAGTGCCGTGACATAGGACTGTGGCCTTGGTTAATCAGAATTAGAATAATTTGTCTCAATTTACCAAATGGGCAAGCTGAGAGGTACGACATACTCCTGCAGGAAATATTGGGGGGCATTCATCAAAACTGGTGCCCAGGTACTGTGCAGAAAGGTGCTGTAACCCAGGCAACATCAGGTTCCGCTCACATTCCGAACTGTAGGAGAACAATGACTGTTACAGTTACAATCTAATTGGTTGCTATGGGTTACAGGTATGGGTTATACTCCCCCTGGTGGCCAAAAGTGGGACTGGATTTCTTAAGCAACATTCTGCTGCACCAGAGTGTCATTGGGGTGATATTACAACCTTCTACTACAGGGGCAAACGCAGGATTTGTAGAGAGGGGTTTCCATGCCACACCACCAGTGGGCGTGGTCAGCATGCTTCAGGGCGTGGCTATAATTGTAGACAGTGCTTGGCTGCTCTCCAACTCTTTCTATCCCCATCATATACACGGGCAATGCTGCATGCACTACTGTTAGGGGCACACAGCTCTCCCTTTTTAAGAAGAGCCGTGTGAAGCAGGACATACCTCCCAACTGTCCCTACAGTCAGGACAAAGTCCCGATGAGTGTGTCAGAACAGTTGACAGACTGTCCTGCTCTATCCTACCTGTTCTTGCTGCGTTCAATACTTGTTGGGGAGAGATGGCTGTGAACAGTGTAGACAGAAACGATCTGTACACAAGCTGCAAAGTGGCTGGTCCCAGGACAGGGTCCAGCCACCTCAAGCATACAGTACCCTAGGCTGGGAGGGGGGTTTCCAGGCACTAGCTACCCCCCCCTCGGTTTGTCTATGTACTATGTCGTACAATTACTGATAGAGTGTCTAAGTCGGTGACTAGTAGGACGCACTGCTATAATAGAGAGTTATTGAAAATGACTTACAGTAAGGTGTGTTGCAATAACCTGGAATAGATAGAAGGGTTCTCCTAGGGGCTAGTGAAGTGCAAATCTCATTATTAACTCGGCCGTGCTTATCTTTGCATGATTGTATCATGTAACATTTAGATGTAGATGTAACATATAGAGCAATGTTCTAGAAGAGCAGAACAAATAGACAAAATGTTCTTGATGTGACCAAAACATAGACCAGTTCTAGAAGTAAATAATACAGACTAAGCCAAACATAGATCAATAGGCCAGAGGTGACCAGCAAAATTCTAGAAATGACTTTCCATAGTTGCTCCAGAGGAGACCTTCACACATATCAATGTTCTAGAGCGAGCCAACACAGGGACCGGTTTTCTAAAAGTAATCAACTGTCACTTGTCGGGTAATCGGGCAGCCCACCCGACCCCCGGCAAACTTACCTTCCTCCGGCGGTCCACTCCGTCTCGGGCGCTGCCATATTGGCTGACGCTCCATCCAAGTATCTGCATATCTTTCTACTTTTCTACAGAGCTGACGCTCCATCCAAGTACCTGCATATCTTTATACTTGTCTACAGAGCTGACGCTCCATCCAAGTATCTGCATATATTTCTACTTGTCTACAGAGCTGACGCTCCATCCAAGTACCTGCATATCTTTCTACCCATCTACAGAGCTGACGCTCCATCCAAGTACCTGCATATCTATCTATTTGTCTAGTGAGCTGACGCTCCATCGGCTGTTCTGGTATTTCATCTATTCTTCACTGCTGCTGTCTGTTCCTTATCTCCTGACTTCCCCAAAGGGTCTCGCTCAGTACTCTAGCGGGGTCTGCGACCTGCGAGCGAGATGCAGCTAAGACCATACTGCTTTGCGGTGGTTCCTGGTGAACACAGTCTCCTCATTAGACTCCGCGACCTGCTGGAGTAGGGCTAAGTTGTACGAACCCCAGGATTCGCATGGTAAAGCCCTGATCCCCGTGTGGAACCGTGACATCAACACACAGATTAATGATCTAGAGATGGACAATATTCTAGAGGTGACCTAGACCCAGATCAATGTTCTATGTTCTAGAGGCGGCTAATACACAGCTAAATGTGTGAGACGACCCACGCAAGGACCAATGCTCTGGAAATGGTCAATATATAGATGAATGGTGGAATTTACCAACACACAGACAACAGTGTTCCATAAATTGTCACTATCTTGTTAATGGTTCACACAGACAGATTTCCGATATGGAGCGGAGACGGTGGGCGGTCATTAAAATGAACGTGAAGAGTCTGACGGACATATGGAGGCTTCTGTAAAGAAAATAAGACAGTAATAAGACTTTAGGCACTTTATTTAATGGACTTATAAAGTCCTTCAGTGTAGCAGAAAGACTATCAATCATGTCACGCTGATCGTTCCTCTGTCTAAATTTAAAGAAAAAAAAAATGCAACAAAAGTATGAGACTTCTCACATGTTCCTGTCAAACTACACTTAAAGGTCAAAATAGAATTTCCTTCTTGTTTCACAGCCTTACAAAGTGCCCATCGCTCCAAACGGGCTGCATTGCTTTCCCTAGATAAAGCCACGTCTCGATTTTAAAAGGTTACATTTAATTAAAATAGATTGTTGCTGCTCTAGCACGCGGAGTTCTACAAGCATTTCAATTAGCTTCGTAGGATGTCAAAAATACGAGTGTTTAAAAATATATATCCCACTTTATTCCACGTTCCCCCAGCACTTTCATGTCTCCGTGTCTGAAGTTTAAATTATGGTTTGGCTGCCGCGTACAAGCAATGGAAATGATGAGACATTTAATATTCTGACACATGGAAGAGATTTTGCTATTTCACTGCACTAAGCGGTCAATAATCATGTTTTCACTTCAAGTGTATAACAAATGGCGGACGTGTGGGAAACGCTTGTCCGTCTCACTCCCACCTGCCAGAGCCGCATTTTTAATACTTTTATTTATGACGGCATTTGGGCAGAGGATTAACGGTGGTTTCAAGAAGGAAATATAAATACTAACATTAAAAATTTCAGCAATAAAACATGAAGGTAAAATACATTGTACCCTGACATTCCATTGTAGCATTTTTAAAATGCAAGGTGTTACCTCTCTGATGCATTACAGACAGCTGAAGCGCCTCCCAAAACTTTAGGGGAGCATTTTATTGGGATCTAATGCAGGTGATAAAGTCTGCAGTCATTTCAGCTACTGTGACATCACTTGCTCCGCCCCTGTGTGTGTGAATCAACCAATCCACATTGTGTTCTTCAGCACAGTTGGTATTGCATTCTGTCTGAGCCGCCTCCTAACATATTAGAGGCTGCAGAGGAGAGGAAGAGACCATGGTGGACATTATATCTGCAGATTATCCAATAGGCTGTTATTTGTATCATAGTGATGTCTGGTGTAAAAAGACAAAAATAAAGGGATAAACAACCTAATTAAAACCAGGAGCATTTAGGGAGTTCCCCTTCGTGTCCCCAATGCTGATGTGGCTGCGTTCTGTCTATTTTTATTAAAAGATCCCTATATTTATTTTACTGTATGATTTATTGACACCATGTTCGCAGAAACCTTACTCATTGGCTGCAAGTAGACACGTTGCCTATAGATATGTGGGGTACCCCAAAAATTATTTTTGTTCTGGTTTTCCTTAATTTGGATGCAACATTTGCAAATGAGCTCTAATTGTACAACATCACATAAGAGGCCTCTTATTTCTTATTTTACAGTTACAACAAAAAAATTCTCCCAGCACAAAATGCACCTTGTAGAAAAAAGTATTTTTGGATGCCCCCTTTCACAGCCTGGTACACCCCTAAAAATGCGCCCCCCCCCCCCCTTTCTAAATTCAATAATCTTGCTCTGCAAATTGAAATCCCAGTTTTGCACTTCCCGCGTAGAAGCCTCCATTCCACCCAACTTCTCCCAGTTCCTCCGCTAATGCCCCCCCCCCCCCCCCCCCCCGGCGCTTCATAAAGGTGTGTGATTTGCCGGAATTATAAGAGGACATTGCGCCGTTCCTCTGCTGTTTTACGCCTTGTAAATGACGTCCACAGAACACTAACAAAGGTACCAAATAATTGTGGGTTTTCAGAGCTTAATTTTCTAGCTCAATAGAGAGAAAGAGGAAGTTCTGAGCGAATACGCTGTAAATAATTACTGGAAAGTGAGATCTTTAGTTTCAGGCCATTAATCAGGATAATACATTAATTATTAACTTTTTCTAAATGAGTAATAATAATAGCAGACTTGAAATCACATCACAGTCAGATTCTATTGTGGAAACAGCAGGTGGATTTAAATTGATCGAGATAAGTGGATTTGCAGAAAATAACCAGGATATATGAAAAAAGCAATTCTTCTCTTTAAATTAATTTAGACTTTAACAAGTGAAATGAAAAGTACAAAAAATGACATGCAGAGGCTAAAGATTGCTGAATGAAATAAAATCTCTCCAAGGGGTCTGTTTATTAAAGGACGATAAGCCCTAAATCCTGCAAAATGGGGCTTTTGTTTCAGGACTATTCTCTATTTACCAACCCCCCCCCCCCCCCAGCTGGTAAGGGCCAGTGGCAGGGGCCCCCTGCGATGCTTTGCATGGCGAAGTCTATTTACCAAGGACAGCACAGCCTGTGTCCTCTACTGGCTGACGCCATCTCATCTTATTAAAATAAAGCATTTTTTTCTTTGCTTTTTCAAAATTTTTCTTTCTTTTTTTAACTGTACTATTTTTTTTAATATGGAACTGGAAGTCTGATGCTTACAGTAACCGTATCAATTGCGGGTGCCCAAGGGCTGGTGCAAGTACACACTGATGGTGATGACAGCCCCCAGTACTAACTAGCCGCTTCTGATTGGCTGATTGGCGATTCACAACTGAAGCTGATAAGTACTTTCTTCGTTGATCGTACCAATATTATATGATTTTGTGGGCGTATTTTAGTAGGATGTATACAAAAAAATGTAGTTGTACACGAGAAGGAGATTGATACCATCTGTATTCCAGAAGGATTTTTACAATGTTATTTCGCTAGCAAAACGTTTTAAGACTTGAGTGTAAGCCTGATGTAAACCTAGAGCACATGCTGCTGGTCTCAGAGCTGCTGCTGGCCGCAGTGCTGCCTCTGGCCTCAGAGCTGCTACTGGCCTCAGAGCTGCTACTTGCCTCAGAGGTGCCTCTGGCCTCAGAGGTGCCTCTGGCCTCAGAGCTGCTGCTGGCCTCAGAGGTGCCTCTGGCCTCAGAGCTGCTGCTGGTCTCAGAGCTGCTGCTGGCCTCAGAGCTGCCTCTGGCCTTAGAGCGGCTGCTGGCCTCAGAGCTGCTACTGCCCTCAGAGCTGCTGCTGGTCTCAGAGCTGCTGCTGGCCGCAGAGGTGCTGCTGGCCTCAGAGCTGCTGCTGGCCTCAGAGCTACTGCTGCCCTCAGAGCTGCTGCTGGTCTCAGAGCTGCTGCTGGCTGCAGAGGTGCTACTGGCCTCAGAGCTGCTGCTGGCCACAGAGCTGCTGATGGCCGCAGAGGTGCCTCAGGCCTCAGAGCTGCTGCTGGTCTCAGAGCTGCTACTGCCCTCAGAGCTGCCTCTGGCCTCAGAGCTGCTGCTGGCCTCAGAGCTGCCTCTGGCCTCAGAGCTGCTGCTGGCCTCAGAGCTGCTACTGCCCTCAGAGCTGCTGCTGGCCTCAGAGGTGCTACTGGCCTCAGAGCTGCTGCTGGCCGCAGAGCTGCTATTGGCCTTAGAGCTGCTATTGGTCTCAGAGCTGCTATTGGCCGCAGAGCTGCTGCTGGCCGCAGAGGTGCCTCTGGCCTCAGAGCTGCTGCTGGCCTCAGAGCTGCTGCTGCCCTCAGAGCTGCTGCTGGTCTCAGAGCTGCTGCTGGCCGCAGAGGTGCTACTGGCCTCAGAGCTGCTATTGGCCTCAGAGCTGCTGCTTGTCTCAGAGCTGCTGCTGGCCTCAGAGGTGCTACTGGCCTCAGAGCTGCTGCTGGTCTCAGAGCTGCTATTGGCCTCAGAGCTGCTATTGGTCTCAGAGCTGCTATTGGTCTCAGAGCTGCTGCTGGCCTCAGAGCTGCTGCTGGCCTCAGAGCTGCTATTAGCCTCAGAGCTGCTGCTGGCCTCAGAGCTGCTGCTGGCCTCAGAGCAGCTGCTGGCCTCAGAGCTGCTACTGGCCTCAGAGCTGCTACTGGCCTCAGAGCTGCTGCTGGCCTCAGAGCTGCTATTGGCCTCAGAGCTGCTACTGGCCTCAGAGCTGCTACTGGCCTCAGAGCAGCTGCTGGCCTCAGAGCAGCTGCTGGCCTCAGAGCTGCTACTGGCCTCAGAGCTGCTGCTGGCCTCAGAGCTGCTACTGGCCTCAGAGCTGCTATTGGCCTCAGAGCTGCTATTGGCCTCAGAGCTGCTGCTGGCCTCAGAGCTGCTGCTGGCCTCAGAGCTGCTATTGGCCTCAGAGCTGCTATTGGCCTCAGAGCAGCTGCTGGCCTCAGAGCTGCTACTGGCCTCAGAGCTGCTATTGGCCTCAGAGCTGCTATTGGCCTCAGAGCTGCTGCTGGCCTCAGAGCTGGGTAGATCTTGCAATTTGTCCAACTTTGCAGATTAGCGCGATCACAGTTCTTTTGTAAACTCGTATTACTCTTGTTTTTTAAGAGACAGTTGGAGATTAAGAAAAAGAAAGGAGCAAGAAACAGTAAGAGAAAGGAAGATATAAGAGACTGTTGAAGGTAAGAGACAGCTGGAGGTAAGAGACAGCTGGAGGTGAGAGACAGGTGGAGGTGAGAGACAGCTGGAGGTGAGAGACAGGTGGAGGTGAGAGACAGGTGGAAGTAAGAGACAGGTGGAGGTGAGAGACAGGTGGAGGTAAGAGACAGGTGGAGGTAAGAGACAGGTGGAGGTAAGAGACAGCTGTAGGGGAGAGACAGGTGAAGGTAAGAGACCATTGGAGGTAAGAGACAGCTGGTGGTAAGAGACAGCTGGAGGTGAGAGACAGGTGGAGGTAAGAGACAGCTGGAGGTGAGAGACAGGTGGAGGTGAGAGACAGGTGGAAGTAAGAGACAGGTGGAGGTGAGAGACAGGTGGAGGTAAGAGACAGGTGGAGGTAAGAGACAGGTGGAGGTAAGAGACAGGTGGAGGTAAGAGACCATTGGAGGTAAGAGACAGCTGGTGGTAAGAGACAGCTGGAGGTGAGAGACAGATAGAGGTAAGAGACAGATGGAGGTAATAAACAGCATCACTATTCAAGCATGCAGTGATTATTCCCATTTTAAAGAAACAAAATTCTGACCCTAACTCTCTTGTAAATTACCGCCCCATCTCCCAGCTCCCATGCCCCTCCAAGCTTCTCGAGAGAATTGCCTACACTCGCCTCACACACTTTCTTACAGCAAACAACCTGTTGGACACTCTTCAGTCAGGTTTTCGCTCTCAACAGTCCACAGAGACTGCACTGACCAAGGTTGTTAATGATTTGATCACAGCAAAAAATAATAACCAATACTCTATTCTAATTCTCCTGGATTGGTACGTTAATTGGCTGCAATCAAAAATTTACCCTAGTCTCTCCCTCTTTGTCTGTCTGTCTCCCCCTCTGTCTGTCTGTGTGTGGTTGTGTGTCTATAGTAGGGAATTTAGACTGTAAGCTCCAATGGGGCAGGGACTGATGTGAGTGAGTTCTCTGTACAGCGCTGCGGAATTAGTGGGGCTATATAAATAAATGATGATGAAGATGATGATGATGATGATCTCTCTGCTGCATTTGACACTGTTGACGACTCTCTCCTCATACAGTGCTTGAAGGCACTGTCCTATCCTGGTTCTCATCCTACCTATCTAATCACTCTTTCAGTGTTAATTTCTCTGGATCCACTTCTGCTCCACTTCCTTTATCAGTTGGAGTACCAAAAGGCTCAGTCCTAGGGCCTCTGCTATTCTCTATCTACACCACTTCTCTTGGAAAACTAATAAGCTCCTTTGGATTTCAGTATCATCTCTATGCGGATGATACACAAATTTATCTATCCTCTCCTGATCTTTCCCCATCTGTGTTGTCTCGCGTTACTGACTGTCTTTCTGCCATTTCATCTTGGATGTCTTCTCGCCAACTCAAACTCAATCTTTCAAAAACTGAATTAATAATATTCCCACCCAAAAACAGAAGCTTCCTGCCTGACATTTCTATTTCTGTTGATAACATGACCATAAATCCCACCCCGCAAGCTCGTTGCCTAGGTGTAATCCTTGATTCACAACTGTCATTTATCCCCCACATCAACTCTATATCTAAATCATGCAGCATACACCTAAAGAACATTTCCAGAATACGCACATATCTGACACAAGACGCCGCAAAAACATTAATACATGCACTCATCATCTCCCGCATCGACTATTGCAATTCCCTCCTTACTGGTCTTCCCAAAGTCAGACTTGAACCCCTACAATCTATTTTGCACGCAGCGGCTAGACTGATTTTCCTTAATAACAGTTATTCCTCTGCTGAGCCACTCTGTCAGTCTCTACATTGGCTGCCTGTATTTCAACGAATCCAATATAAAATTCTTCTACTAACATACAAGGGCATCAACAAAATTGCACCGACATACATCTCCTCACTTGTCTCGAAATATCTCCCTACTCGACACCTCCGTTCTGCACAAGATCTACGTCTCTCCTCCACTCCCATTACATTCTCCCATTCTCGGTTACAGGATTTTTTCCGGGCTGCACCCACTTTGTGGAATTCCCTCCCTCGCACAGTAAGACTTTCCTCTAGTCTTCAAACCTTCAAGCGTTCACTGAAAACCCCACCTCTTCAGACAAGGTTATTATATTCCTCAACCACCATCTTAATTTCCCTAGATTACCCTATTACCACCCTCTACACTGCTAACGCAAGACAACAACCCTCTGACCAACACTGCAACACACACCCCCCACTCAATACTTTTACCTTTGCGTTCTAGCTGGTCCATTGTGCAATATGATGTAGCACATGCCCTTGTGTTTCTAACTCCCATTGTCCTATAGATTGTAAGCTTGTGAGCAGGGTTCTCTTACCTCTCTGTCTGTATGTATTACCCAGTATTGTCTTATTAATGTTTGTTCCCAATTGTAAAGCACTACGGAATTTGCTGGCGCCATATAAATAAATGTTGATGATGAGATGAAAGACAGCTGGAGGTAACAGACGGTTGGAGGTGAGAGACAGGTGGAGGTGAGAAACAGGTGGAGGTAAGAGAAAGGTTGAGGTAAGAAACTGTTGGAGGTAAAAGAAAGAGAAATAAGACTTCTGCCTGAAAATTCCTGTTTAAAGCTCGGAAACACTTTGCTACTGTTGTTTGACAAATACATTTTGAATTTCCTTAGCAACAGTAATAATGGAAACAAACCGTGCTTGTTTCCATGGTTGCATTTTATTTCATCAGTTATTAACAACTGTGATGGTTGCAAGCAAGGTGGCAAGAGACGTGACAGGCCCAAACCTGGGACAAGTTGGAAACACATAGTTTGGTCTGTCCCCAGACACTTGAATTATGTCAGAAGCTCAGGAGAGCCCTGTGTTACAGAGTGCCGGAGTGACGTTGATTAAACCATGTTGCACTTCAGTGTGGAAGTTTACAATGTGTGGATACATTTGGAGCTGAGACAGGAGTACCAACTCTAGCTCAACTCTAAATCACAGAACTAAAATAAAGCTGCCCAGTACTTCCTGCATGCAATGCATCCATGCATGTAACAAAATAAATTGTATTTGGCCCCTTGCGTCACAACAAGGTTTATTCAGGAGCCAATTATTTAAATGACGCCCATTAAGTTTTGCTGAACTATGTTAGTTTGTGTTATGTCAGGTACAGGCAAAAGGGGTCAAGGTCACAGGCACAGATTCAGAATCCAGGAACAGGCAAAGGTCATACACAGGTAATCAATCTCAGGTTACGACACCAAACACAGGAACTGGATTTGGCAGCAGTACTGGAACAGGACGCTATAACTGGCAGTGAGGCTCAGTCCTCACTGCCTTAAATAGTCCAAGTAGCCAATCAGAGAAGAGCCCTGACAGAATTCCCAGGAGCAGCCTAATTAATACATAGCCCTGCCAACCAATGAGGGGAGAGTGTGCAGTTGCTAATTAGTCCTAACCGTGAGTGGCTGGTCCTATACAGAACTGCACGCGCACCCGGCTGCTTGACAGCTGGCCGGGCGCGGCAGCAGGAGAACTCCAGTGTCTCGGTTGTTGCCCAGGCAACTGGGACGAAGACACCGGAAGCGACGTCCTGGTCGTCATAGCGATGGCTAGGACGCTCGCAGGAGGAAGGTGAGAGTCGCGGCGGTGCCCGCGACCACCGCGACTAGCAGTTTCTTAATTTTTTAATGAGAGAAACGAACGCCGTCAGCCTGTGACATCCAAGTCACGAGTGAAGATTCCCCAATACAAGCCGTGTACGTGGGATGGTATTAGACAATCATTCTATTTTAGTTTTATTATTCTCTCACCTGTCGCTTGTTTATATGATGACATAAATTGTGGATCTTTAACGTTGTGAAATTGTATTTTCAGAGACTCGCACCGATACCTGACACACAATAGTTAGAATATGTTACTGTTATTGGTTTTCATCAGCATTTGGCTGAGTCTGCAATTCTCTACAGAAACGGTCCCCTGGAAAGCCAGTGAACGTACCGTGAATTATAACCAGCGAGAATACTTTACTCTGACTTCCATAAAGGTATTTTGTGTGTTTGTGAATTTAGAGAGCAGAAAGGAGAGTCCCAGAGTTATAATATGCTACCAGTACACTTCTATCTGCATTTTATTTCTGTGTATAGTTAGCATTTATTATATACACACAAAACATTGTAAAATACAGACCGAGAAGGTCAGGGAGCAGTGGGGTCAGACAAGCCAGAGTCCAGGAGCAGGAGAAAGGTGTAAGGGAGATTAGAGTGCAAACACAATATTCAGAAATGGAGGTGAGGGGTGTCATAATCCAAAGCTGGGTGACGGGGAATCAGGACCACAGGCAGCGTGCTGAGAGGCTGGAGACACATATGGAGAGACAACGTCAGATTTTCTACAGCTTACACAATATACAATATCACGGACTAAGGGTCTTACGTGTCCAGGGCAGAAGAGACCGTATTGGAGACCGGGAACTGGTTGCCAGATCTATGCCCCAAAGGCGAAGTTAATCTGAACCATGTTAAAGCAATTGTTTGAATTTGCCAAACAACAACCTTTTGACAAAGCTTGGCTTAGAGATGGGAGTACCTGTGTTTTATTCTGTAAGAACTTTGCCAACATTCAGGGGATATTAATTAAAAGTGGAGCATAGATATAAAACTACTGATACCCAAAGCAGCCAATCAGATTCTGTCCTTTTGATGCAGTTTAGAATATAAAGCAAAGATCTGATTGGTGGCTCTGGGATACCACATTTGTTAGAAGACAACTACAATTTGCAACAAATGCCTCCCAAACCAAGTTTTGCCTTAAAACATAGGCTCCATTGTCAGCTATTTAAGGGGGTTTTACCTTCACGTGACTTTACTGGTTACTCGTAAATACCCTCATGAAATGTTTACTAAATACATTGCACTCTATTTCTGGCGTCCTTCAAAACGTCTCTTCTATGTAATTCTACCATCACGCAGTGTTGTTCATCTTTATTGTCTTCTGCATTAGATACAATTGTATCCACAGAGCAGCTTTGTGGTGATTCCCAGGGTAATGGAAATGACATCTGGTGATATAAAGACATGACTAAAAAGCACAGACAGAAGCCAGGAAGAAAATTCATTGGACCTGATGCTGAGCTGGATGTACGCCAGCTTGCGTAGAGTGAAGATTCACGCTGCAGTGACTTTTGGAGATGGTCATGTAAATGCAGCAGAGGCAGACCAGTGGGGGGATCAGTATATGCCCATCAGGGAGTGTAACGTTTGAACCTGCAAGAGGGCATGTGCAAATACGCGCTGATACTGATGACGCATCTGCATAGTCCTCTCTGAAGCTGACAGGTGCTCTCTGCATTGATTGTGCATATATTATAGAATTTAATGTTCTTCCTTGAAAAATAATATTTTTGCTACTATCGTTCGTATGCAAGAATAATACTATATCTGTCATATAATATAAATTATTAGTACTTCTGCCTCACAGCATTGGGTCATGAGTTCAATTCCCGACCATGGCCTTATCTATGTGGAGTTTGTATGTTCTCCCCGTGTTTGCCTGGGTTTCCTCCGGGTGCTCCTGTTTGCTCCCACACTCCAAAAACATACTGGTAGGTTAATTGGCTGCTATCAAATTGACCCTAGTCTCTCTGTGTGTGTGTGTTAGGGAATTTAGACTGTAAGTCCCAACGGGGCAGGGACTGATGTGAATGAGTTCTCTGTACATTTAGTGGCGCTATATGAATAAATGGTGATGATGATGATAAATTAGCGAATGTGTTTTCTGTTAACAAACTGTTCTCCTGCTATGACCTGGTTGGGTGTATTTGTATGTTGGAGTGTGTACGCCTGACGGACATTTGGCGCGTACGCGTCAGGCGCAGCGCTGGTCGACTCAGCATATATGTGCAAATACACTATTTTTACACCCAGTCCAACTCCTCAGGTCCAGTGTGTTTTATAAATGTTGCAGGAGGCATAATACAAAACAGCAACTTAAAGTCACCGGTAGGTGGAAAATCCATTAAAAACAAATTAATGTTACATTTTTCGCATATCTCCAATATCCCTGTATATACTGTACTAGAGACACTATCCTGGCCTTGTACTGCTGTGTGGGGCTGTCCATGGTACAGACTGATTACAACTTGCTGGGGGAATAAGTCAGCCGCACAATCTCATCTCTTAAACGACCATTTAATTCATCTCTCGTGCCCTTTGGAGTGATAAATTGAGTAGCACAGTCTGTCCTCTAGTTGAGATCTCTTCAATTCCATTTTCCGTCACTATCAATTTAGATTTTAAAGTGAAAAGTTTGCAGTCTGAACCTGGACACAGTTTCCCTGTGTTACAAACTGTTCTCTCTTCTCAGTTGTACCACAGTCAGACACATTATTATCTGTGATACAAGGTACCAGCAACTTGCTGTCTGATACCAGCGTCTGAGCTAAACAGAAAAAACGTTGTCGAAAGCCTAAGGAAAATGTATTTTTAATAAGCTAACCACGGGTTATTTTTCTGGTTGCCATAGATGGGACAGGACACAGAAGACCGATGGATGTTACAATTTCATTTACGTGATTTTATTTGCAGAGAGATCGCACGGATAAATTAATCTAGAGGGGGGGAAAAAAGTCTTTAATATTTGATTTGGAGTTTATTGCTTTTTATCAAATTGATACCTTGGCATTTAAAGTGGAAAAGATAATCAATTTTCCGCCACATAAAATGAAACCTGTTGTGACATGTTGTATTAATGAATCATTTTTATACAATTCCAACTGGAAAATCTTTAATTTGAAGTAACCAGATTTAGTCAATCCTTGCCTCATAGACCGCTGCGCAGACGGCTGTATATCTGTTGTTCCAGAAACTGCAGGACAGCGCTGCTAAAAATAGTGGGGTGTTAGTTCCCCAACAAGCCTGAAGCAGCATTTTTGTTATTCTGGTGGTGAAAGGGAGAGGGGATCATTATTGTGATACATTTATTTAGGTAAATAGCTCATAATATCAACATTTTAACGGAACATAATAAATGACTTATTTTTTTGATACTTATTTTTATAAGGTTGATAAAGTGGTAAAGTTCCCAGCTGGCTTGGCTCGGTACTTGGATTGGCGATGTCCGGGGGGTTTGATTTTTGGAAAAACTAAGCCTGAGCATCTCTAGTGAATACCAACTATCTATCCCAAATAACTCAGTAAGCTTTAAATTTGTAAGCAGAGAAACATCTAAGATCATCCATGCTCCTCTAAAAATTCCAACCTTGCAAACCATTCTTTTAACGTTGGAAGGGAAGGAGATCTTCAGTGGACCGGGATCACAGCCGTTGCTGCGCAATTAAGTGATTTAATAGAGATGTTTTGTATTGGGTTAATGGTATGGTTATCATAATCAGGATTCCCAGTAGGAATACTGCGGAGAGTTGTGGTAGTGATACAGAATGTCTTTATTATAAACACGGATCACAGAGATAATAAATAGGTGCAGTATGCATAGTTCATAAAAAGAGCAGGTATCAGGTACAGCTGGGAAACTGCAGCAGGAAAGACGGAGACCAGGTATACAGGTGAAGGGCAAGTACAAGGAGACACTGGCACAAGGAGACACTGGACGTCAGGCACAAACGGTAAAGTGCAGATTCAGGGTACCAGGTTTAGCAGATGACAGGAGGCACCAGAATACCCACGGGAGAATCAGGCTAAGCGGGGTCAGGCAAGCCAGGGGTCCGAAGTCAGATTATCCACAATAATACAAGGGAGTAAACAGGAGAAAGGTCAAACAAAGCCGGGGTCTGGGTCAGCCAGTAGGAGCAGTCAGTGATGACCTGTTGCTGACAAACAGCAAAATCCCCATAAAAGTGGTTGATTGGAGCAGCAGAGTAAGCCCATCCCATCACAAAGACCCTTTTCACTCACTATAAAATGCTCCACTCCTGAGATTCCCAGATCATTTGCTATTGCAGCTACCAGAGCTGAGTTAATTAATAGAAGAGTTAGGGACTTTTACTCATCAATGAATTAATTCAGGTAGCCACTATAGTAAATTAAAATAAATTTGAGAGGAAAGTATTTTGTATCTGGTGGAAGGGGTCATGTTGCAACTGGACAGTCTCAATTTTCGGGCTCTGTTCCGCCGTCCCGCCAGGAGACCTGTTTGTTCCCTGGGTGGGAATGTTGGGGGAATGGAGATATCTAATAGGCAGACTGGTGCTTTATTGCGCTAGGCAGTCTTCAGGGGGCGTGGCCATGCCCTCTTCCACGCAATCCACGGCTGACATGTTCGGAGATGTGATGTTGGAGGATCAGCATGTGTGAATAACAAACCTGTGGTGTTGCTCATGGCAACTAGCTAGACACTAGAGGTCATTTATGATAAGAAAAACTGTTGGAGCGCACGGCACAATTCTCTCTAGCGGCGTTGTGCACTGGTGCACCAAGTTTTCTTGCAATAAAACAGGGGTTTGCTGGTATTTAGCGGCATTTGTGGCGTGCATAATGTTTCTGATGTGTTGGGTGGAGCCATGTTACAAATAATTTTGCAGCTGTGCAAAAATGAATTAATTTCAAGCCATAAATGGTTAAACTATGCAGTATTTTTGAAAAAAAAGGTTTATTTAATGAAAGGGGTGTGGTCACTGCCCTCCGCTGTCATTTTTATAGTACAGTTCAGAATATGAAACAAACATCTGACGGGTTCCTATGGCAACACCACCGTTTCTTTAAATGCATCCACTTCTATTCAGCAGTAAAGTTTCCTCTCCTCTTATGTTACCTGCTTGCTTACAATCACCCTTTTACAAAAACACGAACAGCTCAATTATTGTGCAATGTTCTTTGCTCTCTCTCTGTAGGAAACAGCTCTGGGGGAAATTTCTAAAAGCATTTAGGGAATAAAACAATTTGCAATTATGGCACTCAGTGCAGAGCCGTCCCTAGCAAGCACGGTGCGCATAAAACGTTATTACCTGCGCCCTCTGGGCGTGAGTGATCAGCACGACATTTACATTAGGTAAGCGACAAACTGAAAACTGGCGCTTGTCCGATACAGACCTGGCGTGAAACCAGCGCAAAGTGCAGTTTTTATAAACGTGGGGCACGTTGGTCTGTTCTGTTCCTGCTGCCCTAAGGTTTCATGTGTTTATTATATAGCTACATGCTGTGAGAGGGGCTACTGTGGAATCGCAGCTGGTAAATAGAGATAATCTACTGGCAGTGTTCACCGTCCATTCGTCCATTCAGCATCCGGTATGTGACCGTTATGTACTGACCGTTATCTCTATTCACCGGCTGTTCAAGCCGCAGTAACTGTGTACAATAATGGCCCAGATTTATCTTCAATAATAACGTTCATCTTTACAGCTTAGGGGGCGTAGATTCATCAAACCTTCTACACAGGAAAAGGGGAGGTGTTGCCTCTACCAACCAATCAGATTCTAGCTATCATTTTCTAGCATATAGTAGGTAAATGATAACTAGAATCTGATTGGTTGCTCTGGGCAACATCTCCACTTTTCCTGTGGCTGATAAATCTGCCCCCCTAGGTGAGGCTGTGAGTGCAACATCATCATCATCAACATTTATTTATATAGCGCCACTGATTCCGCAGCGCTGTACAGAGAACTCATTCACATCAGTCCCTGCCCCATTGGAGCTTACTGTCTGAATTCTCTAACATACACACACAGACAGAGAGAGAGAGAGAGACTAGGATCAACTTTTTGATAGCAGCCAATTAACCTACCAGTATTTTTTTGGAGTGTGGGAGGAAACTGGAGCACCCGGAGAAAACCAACGCAAACACAGGGAGAACATACAAACTCCACACAGATAAGACCATGGTCGGGAATTGAACTTATAACCCCAGTGCTGTGAGGCAGAAGTGCTAACCACTTAGCCACTATGCTGCCATGGTATGGAATTGTTACAAGAATCAATGTATCACGTGTACATGTGTGGTGAGATAACCGTGACTGAAGAGAGGGATATTGGGGCTGAACTGTCCTGGAATAATTATACTAATCAGAGTCTGCTGCTGACAGGTGACAGCTGAGAATACACCTGGTTGATAATGAGACTAAGAGGATTAAGTTATGTCTTCAGTTAATGGTTTGTAGGTCTCTGTATTTCCAGGATATTACCTCCTGCTCCCAACAGCTCCTTTGTTTTTATTTTACTTTCATCACTTACCTGCCCAGCACCAACACACCTGCACGCTGGTATAGAGCCCATGTCTGCTGTGTGACCAGACGGCACAATGTGGAATCGGCTGACTTCTGAGCCTGGAGAGGTCTCAGCCTCACAAACTGGACACGGCATGAAGAACATAACTTACCTGGAGCACCAGTAATGCTGCACCTTTGTCCCGTATAATACCTTGTTACCTGGAGCTGCAGTAATGCTGCACCTTTATCCCGTATAATACCATGTTACCTTGAGCTGCAGTAATGCCGTGCCTTTGTCCTGTATAATACCTTGTTACCTGGAGCTGCAGTAATGCTGCACCTTTATCCCGTATAATACCATGTTACCTTGAGCTGCAGTAATGCCGTGCCTTTGTCCTGTATAATACCATGTAACCTTAAGCAACTCCAAGAGGCTGACAACAAAACAGTGAGTTTCTCCATTCATGTGTTATAAATAGTGGTTCATATAAAGTATTGTTATGCTGACATCACTAGTGGAACAAGGGGCTGTAACCCAGAGCAACCAATCCTAAATCTGCTCTCATTCTCTAACTGAACTAGAAAAATGAGTGTTTGTTTTGGTTTGTATCAGTTATATGTCCCAGTTCCTAAACTTACGCACATGTAACTGAGTGTGAGGAGCATAGATATAAACAGTGGCTACAATTTTGGGGCTTAATAAATATATATATATATATATATGCTTTTTACACAGCGGGGCCATACATGGCGACATAAGTACCCACCGCCAACCATTTATACACTGCTGTGTGTCTTTAGGCCAGACGCCTGTGTTTTCCCTGTACCTGACTATCTAAAAGTAGAATTTAAAAAGCATGTAAGTCCTTTATGTGACATTAATCTATATAATAAACTGTGTATTACTGAGCTGAATGATGTGCATGAAATAACTGGAGAATTCCCACTCACGAATCTGCAGCATGTAATGAGGGAGGAGCTTGTAGTTCTTCAGAGTGACTGACAGCTTGCAGACTTGCTTTGCAGAGCAGAAATGCAGCGAAACTCCTTTACAAAGCACACTAAATACACGGTGCCTTGGTTTATCACCACAATGGTCCGCATAAAAGTGCTCTCCTTCCTGAGCTGCGCTCACCTCACTTAATCATGCCAGAAACACACCTTTATTACATTTCACTAATCTGATATGTGCATGGTCCCACTCTGCAGGAATAATGTCTGCCTCCGCTGTACACAGGTGACACGGTGCTTGCATCACACAAAGATCTCACCATATACTACACGTGAATATGATACACTATGCTATTTATGTTGCACTTTGCTATTTTCTTTTGAAATGTTGTTTAGTTATTGATTTATTAATTTCTTATCTATAAATGTGCGTTGCCCCAGTAACTGCCCCTTATAGAGATAGTTATTTGTTTGATACACTGTATAACAGTACCACTCGCTCTCTCATTGGGCTGTGTGTAATATTACTGAAACATACTTGGAACAGATGCGCGTAGATTTAAACAGATTATATGCATTGCATTCTGATGACTTATATCTTACATTTTATGATTCAGAGGCAGTTGATGCCGTCTTGCATTTGTAATTACATGACGGAACAGATGGCGGAGGATGAATTCTAAGTGTTTCGGAAAATTAAACTTGTAACTTGCTGCTAATGAGAACATATGGACAGGAATGAGCTCTCTCACTTCTGAACGGACAGTAAAGTCTTATAGTAAATGTCCGTCACGCATAGCCCCGGGGCTGGGAGGTAGTGCAGGGTATTGGATGGAATGTCCACCTTCAGATAACTTTACATTTATTGGCCTGTGAATGCTCTGCTGCAACTTTTGCAAAATACATTGCTGTCTCTTTCGGTGCTCTTTAGCCATGAAATTATATCATCAGATAGAACGGTTTGTTGTTGCAGTTTGATGCAGATCTTCTGTGCTCTCTGCATTGGATACAAATGTCTCTAACGATCGGCTTTGTGCCTTATCCAAGGGAAATGGAAATAGGTTATATAACAGGACTGAAAAGCACAGTAGGAGTACCAATATTGTGTATATGGTCCTGTTATAATGACCATGTATATGTGCATATATAATGGTATATGGGTGTACGTTAGGCTGTATATGATTGGTTAAATATGCAGTTTTTTCCCCGTATAAGCATTTAGGGTTTAAGGAATCAGGCCGCGTTAGTCTGACAAGCTTGTTGTACAGAGAGAAACCATGTTGTAGAGGATGTGAGATGGCTGGTAATGAATAGTGTGCTTACAAATTGTTTATTCAAACCGTGGAAAAATTCAAACAGGTAAAGATAAGTATGAATATATAAAATCTACTGCTGTGGTACAGATCAATATACTGTACAAAGGGATGCTCTGTCCAGAATGATTAGCATGCACAGGTATGATGTATATGTGTCACGGACTTACCTGATCCCCGCCGCTCCGTCCAGCCGCACTTCCGCATTCAGGACCATGTGACCGCACCCGGAGGCGGTCACATGACCACAAACCTAGAGGCGGGGATTTTGAATCCCCTTCAGTATAAAAACCTCACTCTGACACTCGCTGAGTGTCAGAGCAACACTTACCTGTTCCTGGCTCCTGCTCTTCGTGGATTGCAGTGTCTTCCAGTTTCCAGTGTCTTCCTGTGTGCTGATCTCTGCCTGTTTGACTTCCCTGGCTCTCCTATCCCTGTGTACCGACCCGGCTTGCTGACCATTCTCCTATTCTTGTGACCCGTGTACCGAACCTGGCTTGTTGACTCCGAGTTGCCTTCTGATTCTTCCTGACTCCATTCCTGTGTACCGAACCGGCTTGTTTGACTCCGCTACCACCGCTTCATCCCGCTGTACTACATCTTGAGGCGAACCTGGGGACCGCGACCTGCGACTCCTGGCAGCAAAGCCCACCCCGCCTTGCGGCGGTTCTTGGTGAACACCGGGGAGATCGTTAGACTCCGCACCTCAGGTAAGTCAGTGCTAATCAAGATTAGTAATATAGTATCCAGAATCTGTTACAATATGAGAAACTAAGTTCACGTACGAGCAGATATGTAAGGTTGTAATGTCTTCAATTCCACTACCAGTAGATAACATGAAATGGCAGAAAAATAATTTTACATCTATCAGTTTATCCATACACATAGAAATAAAAATATAGCACAAAATATAGCAATATAAGTACAGTTCACTCACCACTTACTATGACCGTTTCTCTCTTTATTTCTGCTTTATTTTAAGGCATTTGTGTTGCATTTATATTTCTGTATGTCCATTTGCAAGTACCATTTTTACCCAATAAGCATTGCGACTTTTTAGCATATTAAACTCCATTTACTAACGTTCTGTCTTTGTGTTCGTAAACAATTCTCGCATCAGGCTTGTTTTTTTTTTTATAACACTGCGGCACTGTTTGGTTTACAGTAACTAATTCATTTTGGTTTGTGATTCCATTTTTGGATTGGTCAGAGATTAACTGAAAACTTACCAAGAGTGTCAGCTCTTGAACTAAATCTTAGTGGCAGCAGTGCTTGGGGTCACGCATGCCCACGTGGTTTGTACGTGAAAATATAATATAATTTTGGTAGCGATGAGACTCTTTCCATCTTACTTGAACATTCCTTACTGTATTTAGAATTGTGCTTTCTGCTTATCGGCAGTACACTAAAAAAACAAATCTAAGGGAAATGCCCCCCCTGGATTGCTCTAAGTCTAATTATAAAGATGAACCAATCAGGTTCCCTCATCTTTTCATTTTAATTTGCAAAAAATATATTACATTGCAATGGTTCTATTTTTGGTTCACGTTACTGGGAATACAATTTAAGTCCATAAACAGACAGAAAATGAGAGAGGAAAATTAGTCGCCCTCTGATCTCTTCTTCTTATGCTTATTCCTTGAAAGGGATTTAATAGCTGATAAATCAACAAGAAGTTCTGTAATAGTCAGAGCCATAACCTAATTATTTATTCATCTGAGATCAGATCTTCCCTCCAGGATGAAGCTCGGGGCACGGTCTGTCGCGTCGGGTTACTTGTGTTTTAATGAACGTTATTTCCTTTCCTTTCCTGTTACTTTCTTATCTAATAATTAGACAAACACTGTAACTTTGGTTTTATCTCCCTTAGAAATTGTACAGCCCCCACTTCCCATTTTTCACACCTAAAATATAGTTAACGTGGAGATTAGAGAAGTTTTAAGAGCACCCAGAAAGAAGAGATACGGTTACCATAGAGACAGCATTTAAATAAGAACAACTTGTTTCATCTCATTTACCAGCAACCAGGAAAATGCTTTACGCACATGCAGAATGTGGCTAAACGGGCACTTTAAGGTTTTTTTGGAGATAAAAATAAAAGTGTTCAGTTCTGCTCGTCATTTCTCCAAACAGTCATTAATACTGTCATTTCTGCTGCTTCTACAGCCCACGGGGCGCTCAGAAATGCAAATGACATTTTTTAAGTATGAAAGATGGAAGAGAAAAAAAAAAATAGATAAAAATAACTGAAAGGCGTCGGCAGGTAACTGAAGTGCTTTCAGCCCTCGCAGAGACGACAGCGCTATTGCTCTGCAAGATATTAATTATTTTTTTGTATATTTATGTAGATGTTTTTTTATTCTAGAGTTAATGTCTTATCAAGGAAGATCTAGAAGTTAACAAACTCCGGCTGCAAATGATGAATCGGAGGAAGGACCAACTAACCGTAAACCGAGATGTGCGCAAGCCATCTAACCTGCTGGCGTTTGCACCGTGGAACGGAAAACACAGACTTGGGCTTTCAATTCCCATTAGTTTAATAATAAATACATTAAAATATATCCAAAATATTTAAAAACGATTGAACATTGAAAAGCGTTAATCAAACAATAAAGTCTGAGCTGGCGATAACTGAACAAGTATTGCCGCAGTAGCTGTATCGCTGCGATGCTTGTTGAATAGGCTTCCTCATGAAGAGCATGGGGAAGTTATCATTGTTGAAGGCCAGCAGATCTTACCACTTGTGGGTGTTACGCTGATGGTGATAGCAGTGCTATTGCCTGCGGTAACCCCTTCATGTACAGAGTCTTCTCAAATCGGCCATAGGAATTTTAACCTACGCCTTAGACTTGCCAGTCACCAAAGTCTTGCCAAAGTGCATGGGCGTATGGAGTGTTTGCGAGAGACCGTACGGTAGTACAAGCCAAGGTGATGATGGGAACATGACATTCTATTTTCACAATATAATACATTCATCGTGCCTCATCCCGGCATGGTGTAGTGGTTAATACGTTTCTGTGCAGGCCCTATCTATCCCTCTTCCAAATTCTGGACTTTGTGACCATGTATGTATCTTTCACACGTGACACATTCATGTGGTGTACATGTGACACAGGACAGTGCCGTAATCTGCTCGGAGGGTGAGGATCAGTTATAGGCTACACAGGACAATAGTTACAATAAAACGTACACCAAAAAATAAAAATAACACTATAATGTCTTCAATGGATGGATAAAAATCGGCTCCTGTGTGTCCTCTTTAAAGTGCGGAAATCTCTGCACAAAAAGTAAATAGCTACTGTGTGTGCTCACCCGAAATTCATGGTGATGCTTACTGCTATCCCTCTGAGAACTAGTGACATCACTGAGGTATGAGGCACGGCTTTAGCCTATCCATTTACTAGGAGCTAGTGACATCACTGAGGTATGAGGCACGGCTTTAGCCTATCCATTTACTAGGAGCTAGTGACATCACTGAGGTATGAGGCACGGCTTTAGCCTATCCATTAACTAGGAGCTAGTGACATCACTGCGGCACGAGGCATGGCTTCAGCCTTTCCATTTACTATGAACTAGTGACATCACTGATGCTAATATGCTACTAATAATAAATGACTATATTGTTGACAGGTAACATTAATTGATTAATATTTATTTTCCCGTGCGTTCCTTTGAGATTTCATATTCCACATACATATTGTACATATCCTGCAGTGTCTGGTCTAGTACAGCAGAGTGAACCTACATCCATAGTCATCACCACATACATATTGTACATATCCTGCAGTGTCTGGTCTAGTACAGCAGAGTGAACCTACAGCCATAGTCAACACCACATGAATCCTGGGATCCTCGCTGACCCCGGGAGTAAACAGAGACGATTTACGAGCCGTTGAGAACCACAGCACAATGCGCTCAGTATGTGTTCCTTAATGACTCGGGTCCAATGTGCCTACATTCATAATGTTGACAAACATAACGTCTACACGTTTAAAATGTCAACATCTAAAATTTTGACGCATGGTCATAATGTTTAATAAAATAAACAGCGTGACCCCTCTCCCTTAGTACTAGCAAAATCGGGGGAACAAAAAGCATGGTGTCTCCCTGAGTTTACTATAACCAGCACTAGACTTTGCCAGCCGGGGTGGGGGTACTATAGCAGGGAAAAATGTAGCGTGGGGTCCCCCTACCATAATGACAGCCAACCCCAGGCCAGGCAGCGTGGAACTGGATCCCCCCCCCCCCTCCCTAGAAGTACCCAGCCCCATGATGAAAGCATTCAGGCTCTTCCCACAACCCTGGGCGGTGGGGGGGGTGGTAATATAATTTATTAAATGTATAAAGCTGCCATTGGTGCACCATGGCCCACCAACAAATCTATAGCTTCCTGAGTTTGTTATTGATTAAAGGACCAATATCTGTGAGAACTATTTAATCACTTTCTTTTTTTCTTTTTATTTATGGGAGGTTACCTGGACACCTTTGTGATCTTTAGATAAACAGCACCTGTTAAATATTAGTTTTCCATTTATAAAATACATTTCATCAGAACCCCCCCTTTATATAAGTCCGATATTGTAGTCCTGCTCTGTGGGTGCAGACCTCTCCCCGTGGGTCATTGTACCAGTGTTAGAATACCCTGGCGTCAGCGTTTAATATTCCCCACACAGTCTCCGTATCGTCTGAGCTCTTCCTCCTGACGGCTGGGTGATTGCTGCAGATGACTTTGAGTTTTAAACTAATTCATGTCCTATCCACGGAGGTAATTTTAGATCTAAAGTCCTCTCTCTCTGCAACACATTCCGAATCTCCGAGCCGGCGTCTGAAGTAGACCTCTCCGGTCGCCATGTGAGATGACTTTTATTGATTGTTGCAAAATCTTTTTGGGAAATGTCACTTAAAAAGCAAAACATTACCGGGCACTTTGCGGAGGTAATTGTCAGCCTTGTACCATCAGACGTTGTTTCTAGGTCTTAACTCCGTCACTGCCGGTGAAAAATATTTCCTCTGCAGTGAATTCGCCACTTGATGCACTTCAAGGTAGAGACATTACCCTTAATTACCCTTAATCTCTCTATTTAAAAAATGGCCATAAAATGGCCGACTCACCCTCACATCACTTGTCTTAGAATGCCACTTACAGCACATACTTGCTCCAGAATTCCTGACATAACTTCATACCCCCCATAGGCAAACCAGGGGGGGGGGGTTCCTAGTGCCTGGAAACCCCACTCCCAGTCTGGATGCTTGAGGTGGCTGGACCCTGCCCCGGGACCAGCCACTTTGCAGATTGTGTGAAGATCATTTCTGTCTGCACTGTTCACAGCCATCTCTCCCCAACAAGTATTGAAAGCAGCAAGAACAGGTAGGAGAGAGCAGGACAGTCTGTCAGCTGTTCTGATACACTCACTCAGGACTTTGTGTATATGATGGGGTTAGGAAGAGTTGGAGAGCAGCCAAGCACTGTCTAAAATTATAGCTACGCCCCGAAACATGCTGGCCACACGCCCACTGGTGGCGTGGTGTGGAAACCCCTCTCTACAGATCCTGTGTTTGCCCCTGCCCCCACCTTCCGTTCAGATCTACTTGCCACAAAATGTCCCATGCCCTCAGATCCTACATACTCCAAAAGAGACTTGCCCACATGTAACACCGATTTCCCCGTACACCCCCAGTCACTGGGAGTACCAGTGACTGTCCACTAGAGATCTAATAAACATAAGTTACTAAATTATTATTTTCAATTTTATTAATGCCACCCTTTCTAAAAAATGTTTACCTCAATATCCACAGAGGAAGGAGGGAATCCACGATGTGTACACCGCACTTCACCTCCCCTCCTGATTGGATGAGCTGCATGACCTCCTTGCGTTGTGCAAAGTAGGATCCTCACGCTCCCCTCTATCTGCTACACAGAAGAGATGGCTATATATATTCTTTTTTTTTTTTAAATAAGGTTTTGGTGGTGTATATGTAACATTCATACTTTATTGGACACATTTTACCAAAATATTGTTCCTTGACCCTTAGCAGTGTGCCATGCTTCTGTTGAGTGGGAGGTCTGAGGGGTGTGTAGGAGTCAGAGAACATTTGGATCATTTTGGAGCGAGTTGGGGGCTCCCTGTTTGCCCATATTTCATGGAAAAGACAAGAATGATTGAGTTTGAAGTGCTGAACGGCTTCCTGGTCTTACTAAGCTTGTAGCAAATCTATTAAGATTCTCAAACTGTTGAAACTCAGAACAAAATATAAGTTAACCTGTTATAGCGGAGGATGAACTTGATTTTATTTGGTTGAGATATACACCGGTTTCTATAAATATCAGCCCGACGATCTCTTTAGATCACAACGGGAACAGAACAAAGCTGGTTGGGAAAAGTTGTGACCGTCCTACAAACTTTATTAATAATACCTGTCATGGTAATCATGACGTTTAGAGCCCTAAATTACACCAAGAAGAGTGTACGAGTGTATACAGACCATTCCTGTATAACAGTATGTTAGGACACGTTGTCCTGGTGGAAGATATCCGCCTGAAAACAGAGAGGAATATCATTAAATGTTGCACTCTGTACCTACTTCCCAAAATAATTCTCCAACTGCAATAACTCATGATATGGATGGATGGAACGTTATTTCACAGAGAGCAGATGGTCCCCTTGAGATGACTGAGGCCATTAAACTATAGACGTGATCAACAGTAATGACACTCACTAATCACTATAGCACACTGTTTAATTTAAGACGAACGCTCCGTAGCGCAAGGCTTGTTGTCTCTCTCAGCGGTGATCCGTGTCTCGGTATTTAGACAAATAAATCTAATTAATGCCTGAGGTTCTGGTGAGAGGCAGCACAGTTATTCTCCTACGGAAACCAATCCAAATTTGATTTTTCACTCTATCACAAAATGTATATTATTATTAATCTGCCATCTGACGCTTCTATTTTTATTGGTTAAATATGCCCCCCCCCCCCCCCCCTGCCACTCTTGCTAAATACATGCAGGCAAAGTTGTTTTATAGGTGGTACCCTTTATATACGACGCATCTCTGCTCTGTACATTAGATATAACTGTGCCCACAGAGCTGTTCTGCCTTGTATCCAAGGGTGACACAAATAGAAGAATCGGCCTGATAGAAAAGCCATGGTACAAACAAAATTATACACAGAAGAAAGCAAAAGTTGCAGGAGAACATGTACAAGCCAACAAATTTAAGCTGTCTGAGGACAGAGACTGCTTTAAGTACAGGCCCGTTTTCTAGCGGCATGAAGGGCGACCCCATGGCTTTGGGTATAACCATATGTACGTGTAGGGTTTTTACTCATAGAACATTTCTGACATATCACAGTACAGACAGAGCTCAGAGAGGTGTGCCAAAGCCTCTCTGCTCTGTGCAGTGTGACTGTAGCTGCCATAGTATTCCAGAATCCTAAATCATTGATAGAGCCTAAAGAAAAAAAATCGATATGTCTATTCTGTTTCAAATGTTGTTTTTGTTTTGTTTTTTTAGTAACATTGCTATTTTCTTATAATTTGATCTATTTTGTAAACTCATGGGTCTATTGCAACTATTATGTTGGTTTTTTTTTACCTGTTGATGATTATATTCCATAATTGTTAAATAAAACGTTTTTATAAAAGCAAAAAAAAACAAATCACAAGTGAGAATGGTAAATACTAACAGTCTTCTTATAGCCTGCCACAGTGATTTATTTTAAAAGACACACAATATATTTTCATGGGTATATTTTCATGGGTTTGTTGCTTTAACATCTGCAGTCTTACTGTTTTACAAAGCTTTTGGGTAGCTTAAATATTTTGTATAGGAGTAGATACAAATGTTACTCTCTTTTATGTGTATTCTACTTTAAAGTTCCATGACACAGTAATAAGAGATCTCTTGTTGGCTTCTCAGTAAAGTGACTGGTCAATGATTTGGGATCTTATCTGTGCGTCTGTGTCCTGTATAGATACCACACTAAGAAACACTGTGACTTCTACCTCCAACAATAATAGAAATGTCTACAGTCTAGACCACCTTATCTCATCTTTAACGCACCATATACTTAGCATTTTCCTGAACAAAGATGTATTTGTCTCCACTTTTTTTGCGACTTCAGATTTAGTCTTTTTTTTTTTGTTTTGATTACTTAGAGATATCTGAGGTTTGGCATTGAAATCCCTTTAGAGCTAGTTTCTTGCTAAAGAACCTTATTCCCCCCCCCACCTCCCCGACTTTTATTCTAACTTTTAATTATAAAAGTTTAAAAAGAATAAAAAAAAATACAGACTTGTACAGAAAATATTTGGCACTGATGTATTACGGAACAAGCGTAGTGTTACTAACTATGTGATTGGTGCAAATATAGGGCCCGATTCATTAAGGAACGTAGATGCAAATACATTGTTTTGTTTTGCATACAATCGCAAAACGGGGAGGGGACCGGGCGTATGAACGTACACATTGTGCAGGAAGGATGTGCCAAGCTGGAGTGCACACAGCAGGTTCCGTTCAAGCTTTGGGCTTCTCTCAGGTACATGTTTTACTGTATCATCTGTACCAGCTACAGGTCGGGTGTAAGTGCTGATTACTAGTGATGACGGGGAGAAAAAAAATAAACTTTTTTTTTTTTTTATGTTTTGTTATTAACTTCAGGGTCCAGTGATGATTTCCATCACTGTGACCCCTTATACTGTGCCACAGAGTACGCATCTCTCACATAACCCCAACTTTTATTATTACCATTTATTTATATAGCGCCACTAATTCCGCAACACTGTACAGAGAACTTACTCACATCAGTCCCTGCCCCATTGGAGATTACAGTCTAAATTTCCTAACACACACACACAGACATACACAGACAGAGAGAGAGACTAAGGTCAATTTTGATAGCAGCCAATTAACCTACCAGTATGTTTTTGGAGTGTGGGAGGAAACCGGAGCACCCAGAGGAAACCCACACAAACACGGGGAGAAGATACAAACTTCACACAGATAAGGTTATGGTCGGGAATTGAACTCATGACCCCAGCCCTGAAGTGCTAACCACTGAGCCACCGTGCTGTGTTCAAATCCAGTTACTTTTATTACCCAGAAATTACCAAAGTGATGTCAAATTCAGATTGTATTTTGAGAAATGTCTAAAGATGTTCTCTGTGTATTCGGAGAAGTGTTCCTTGTCTAAGGCTCCCACATGTCCTAAATATACAGAGGTCAATGTTTATAAAATTACTGAGTTAAGATGACTCTACATTAAGGGGAGACTAGAAAAACGAGGGAGATCCTGTGCCCAGAACCCACGCTATTTGTCAGATACTCGCCCCAATGGAGCCTTTATAATACTCACCTTCCTATGTGGTGTTTCCACATTCTGGAATCCAATAGGCTGACTAGGCTGCACCCTAGGGTGTGAGGCTTTTTGTGGGAGTGCAAAATTGTGACAAGGAGAGATATAAACTGAAATTAATTAAGAGAAGAGGGAGTTGTTCTCCAAAGTAAATATAAAACATGAAAGAAAATTGAAGTAAGATTTTAATCTTGACGTATTCTCGTGGTAAAGACTGGAGACAATGAGTCCTCCTTGGACGGGCGCTTGAGGATAAGCAAGTAGGAGAGGCAAGGAAAGCGACCGCACAGGTGAGAGCCCCTCACACCTCAGTAGCGCTCATTCCTGCCTCCATTCTCCTATCCAGATCTGATGTTACTGAAAACTAAATGGGAGACAAAGATTGCGGAGACCGTTTAAAAAGCCAAGTGGAGCCGAAAACACAGAATTATAAACATTGGGGGGGGGGGGGGGGGGGCTGGATCTTAAATTATGGGCAAGTTTGTTTTTACCTACTGCGTGGAATGGCAAGGCGGCATTACGAATTAGCCCAGGGAAGCCTGAACCCTTAATCAGATCCTATCTTTACTTGTATTTGGGTGGTGGGGAGAGTTTCTGTATAGTATTGGGTCAGGGAGGGATTCTTTTTAGTTACTGTAGAGAGAAATGAGTGTAGAACCAGTCTGTATCATTGTAGCATATAATGTACAGAGTGGCGGGGAGATTAACGGTCAGATAGTGGGGTAGGCTTTATGGTGGGATAAATATGTGTAAAAGGTACATGCTCTTATTCCAAGAATCTTTTCTTGAATATAAAGCTTGCTAGAAATTAGTTTAAAAAGTGTTGTACAGCTCCCAAAATCAAAATATATATTACTATTTAAAATTTGATACTACTTTAGAAAATACACAACATCGTGGAGAAGCAAACTCTAACCGGTCGTCTCGTCAGTTGTCAGCAATTACTGTAATAATCGGACACAATCATTATATACATTAAGTAATCTTGTAGAATACTATAGAGCTGCTATTGGCACATTGAGGTCTAATGAGATGTCAGACTGAAGTTTTTTTTTACTGTTGAAGTGAATCGTTATTAGAGGTTCATTATAGAAAACTTGTGACTTTTAGAAACTTGAGTTTCCTCCGCTTATCTCTCTGCTAATCCAGAGACAAAGTTAGTCGCACTCACGGTTCAAAGTGTTTGAATCCTCCTCATTGTAAAACATCAGAACTCATTTGCATTTTTTAATGAGCGGCTTATTTCATGGACGTCCTGTGACCACCAGAGAGAGAAACCGCTACAGACAGAAACTAGGGGATAGAAGGAAGGTGTAAGGTGAGGACACTTGTCATATAGCGGTTTCTGGGGGGACAGGTTGGTTTCTGAATATTCCGCTGCTTATCCTGAAAACTATCACATCACATTCACGTTACTATATGTAACATAATTTGGATGAGTCCTAACTTTTCTGTTTCGACTGTTATAATTTAGTATAAATATTATAACGCACCTGTGATGCTAATATGTATGAACTCTGGTGAATAATTCCTAATCAGTAGGTTCTGTTGTCATCACTTCGGAGTTCATTAGGATCCACTGTGGTTTCTAGTTTATCACCGACTTCAAATTATATAAGAGATTAGAAGCCACATCAGATTTCTGTGAGCTGTATAAAGGCTCCAAACTATACATATTAAGATCTATTAGTCTTTCCGGGTAAGTTTTGTGCTGTAGGCCATGCACCATTTTAGTTGCCCTTCTTTGTACAGTCTGTAATGTATTTATATCCTTCTGGAGATACGGCCTCCAGAACTGAACACAGTATTCTAGATGAGGCCGTACCAATGACCTATACAGTGGTATTCTTACTACTTTCTTTCTACTACTGATTCCTCTCCCTATACAACCCAGCATCTGACTTGCCTTCCTCATTGGTTTGTTACATTTCTCACCTGCCTTTGTCACCTGAAATAGTGACTCCTAGATCCCTTTCCTCCTCACTAGTTTCCATTATAGTGCCATTAATACTATATTTAGCCTTTGGGTTTTTGTGACCCAAGTGCATGATTTTTGCAATTAAGGTGTGAGTTGCCACTCTCTTGATCATTCCTCTAGTCTACCTAGATCATCAATCATTTGTTTTACCCCTCCTGGTGTGTCTACCCTGTTGCACATCTTTGTGTCATCAGAAAGCACTGGTCCAAGTACAGATCCCTGGGGTACTTCAGGGGTGACCTTTCTCTCTGGTGAATGTTCTCCATTTACTGTAACTCTGTTTTCTATCCTGCAACCAAGATCTTATCCATTCTATTATTCTAGAATCCAAACCCAATCTTTCCAGTTTATTTATCAGTGGATAATTTGTTGTGGCATGCCTGCTGTTTCTCATCGAGGTACAAGTGCATCTTCTTCACATCTTCAGTGAAAGGAGTTTCTGAGGTTTTAAGGCAGCCAATGAGATCCGCTCATTCCATCTTGCCCCATAGATCTTCCTGAAGTTAGGTGCATTTTCCACAAGTTTGAAATCTTTTTCAAGCCCTTCAGTGCCAACGAGGGGGTCATGAATTTACTGGTTGCATCATAACACCCAGCTACCAGCTTCACTGCATCTACTACATGCAGAAAGTTTGATGGGATGGTAAAGTCTTCCGTCTCCACAGGAGAAACTCCTCTAGAATGTCGCTCAAAAGATTCCAAAAGCCACCGCCGATGTCAGGAGGAACAGACTGAGCAAAGGACACAGAGACTGGGCTCAGTTTTAGCCAGGTTTGGGTTTGTCTTCCACGTCTTCATGTATCTCACAGGTATTTTCTTGCTATGAATCCTTGGCAAGCAGCTCAGTGCATAAAACCTTCAGGAACTGTGTCGGTCTGGTAGTTTCCATTGCAGATGGCATGCGCCTTTACACCGAGTGCTTGGGAAATTAAGTGCGCAGGAAGCTTGAGTCTCGTTACGCTGAGCCTGCTCAATATGCTATTTTTGAGACCAGTTTCTCACAGTATAGGCAATGCTGCTTTCTGTTATACACTTTTAGATCCATCACTTTTTTTTTTTCTTTTGGAGAGTCTGTAAGTGGACACGACATCAGACTTTTGGCCTTCTGTGTTTGTGCAGACTGCAGTGTGGGTCTTTGTGTTCCTTATTTTTGTTCCACATCCCCACAATGGTAAATCCCCACTACTGTTCCTGGAACCAGTCTCCTCTGTAAGATCAGGAACATAGTTCTCTCCCTGCTCTCAATGGGCTGTGTCATAGCACACGGTTCCTACCTTCCTTTCGGGAGAAGGCTGCGGTAGTCTCTCTCTCTCTGATTCCCGTTATGCATAAGGAGGAGGGTAAGCGACGATCCCCTTTCCTTCCAGTGCACTGACCATCCTGGCGGTGCTATGATGTGGCAGAGAACACATAGGGGAGCATTCAATTAGCAGTGAGGTGTCTCACGGACGATCCTAAAACACTTAGCAGTGCAGATCTTGACAGAAATCTCTGCTCATTTTTCCTTGCACCGAAAAATGAGCAGAGATTTCTAATGTAATTGCCGGCAATGTGCGCACGCCACATCCCTTGCAGTTGAATCCACCCCCCTCAATCGAAAGTCTGTATGAGCCTGCAGCCGTTGCGAACACTTTCCCCTCCACGGAATACACACACACACACTTTTTATCTGACAATAGTGACTCAGGACATGACAGATTTTGATGCTGGGTAATTAACAAGATTTCCCACAGTGACCGGCAAAGTCAGTTTCCTGTGGACTTCATACTTTAAAATTTGGACGTTCTAGGAAATTCGCTTCCTTGGACAACTATAAGAGTCCATGTTTTGTGTGGTTTATACGATTATGAGTCATCATGAACATTCTGTGATCATCTTCTTGCAGCTTTGAAACTATCTCTCACCCTCTCCGCAATGAAAATTCAACCAGTAAACCTCTTATGCACACTATTCGCTACCAACATCTAAAAACTTTAAGCAACAAGACCGATCTTATGATCTACAGATGGAGCAGAGGTTGTTGCAATTAATTCAAGTATCCTGAACCAACCTAAGATCTGCAGCAATTCTCCTCTTAATCTTAATTGCACTGTTCGCTACAATAAACCATCTGTATCTTGGTAGCACGGTAACCTCTCCTTGGCCAACTGCTTATTCGCACGATAACGCAGTGTCGGCATAGATGGGTCTGTCTATTCTCCTTTTCTGATTAAAATCATTTGCCCTTGCTCTGTGGAATTTCAGTTAATTTAATGTTCCAGCTTTTCATCCAGTTTGGCTGGATGCCATCACAATGCTCCAGAGCACTATCTCAAACAAAGAAGAATGGAGATTTTTTTTTTTTTAAGCATTGATCATGCTGTAATTTATTTAGCCACTCTAAGAAGGTCCCCTAGATATTTGCCGATTGTAAGGATCACCGGCTGCTCCGTCGGAAAAGCAGAGTCATTTACAAAATCATTTAGAAATGCATAAGTACAATACATCAAGGAACGCAAACACATCTGGTTTACAATTACTGCTGATTTTAACACAGTGGGAGCTGAGCTTTGGCGCACGCCCCAGAACGCCTGCTTTAAATTTTTTACTTTTTTTTTTTTTTTTGCAGTGCCGGCAGCAATGCGCAATCAAAATGATAAAAGATAAAAACAAAAAAAAAACAAAGATCAAGTTTTAAGAAACATAAAAGCTGAAGGCTTTACTTCGCTGCTAATGTCTGTTTTGTGTTTAGGAGGAAAAAAAAATTAAACTGATTATCCCTTTGATGACAACTGTGAAAGGGATCCCGTTAATGTGTCAATTACATTTCCAGTTTGATTCCTCCATTAAATTGCAGGGGAGTTAAGTGTAAACCTGCTGTAGATAATTTTTTTTAATTGCTTTTATGGAAAAAGTGTCACAAACTTCTAATGAGATTTGTACAATGGAAGTTTTTAAGGCAGTTGGCGACTGTTCAGTATAGTTGCAAACTATTTATGTATGAAGGGCGGAGAATGGAAGTGTGTATCCAGCTGCGGAATAATATAACTATCCTGGTTTTCATTTAGTGGGGAGCAGATTACTTTAGTGAAATGCTCAAGACTTATTTTTAATTATATGTATAACTTAGTGAACTTTGCACATTTATTTAGAAAATCTGCACATGCTGTATATTATATTCTTAGTAATTTGTTTGCACTTGGACTGCATACAGGGGTGGAGTACAGCATTTGTAGTGAGGCCCCAATAGGGCACCAAATTCCTGGTGCTCTGCAATGCTAAAAAATGACTGATAAATGCACTTGCCACACGGAGCAGTATTGAGCACAGGGCATAAGGGCAAATCAGATAACTAGCTGCAAATGATTGTAAACCTATTTGTATGGCTGTATGTGGAGGCGACTGTGTATGTACAATTGCAAGCTCTTGGGTTCAATGTAGCGCCCTTCCCTCACCCGGCCTCGGGTCTCATTTAATCCTTAACTGTCACTTTAACTCCCACAAGACCTGGATTACCAGGTCCTAGTAAGGGTTAAATAGATAGGCTAAGGGATTATGAGACCCCAGGGTGGATGAGGGGAACGTACAATTTCCTCACCCAACTATTTAACCCACAAGCTTGCACTCTATTGATATACAGTGTCCCCCTTCCTTTCAATAGGTGCAATATTTTTACACAAGCAACGAAGAGCAGAGGGACATGCAAAAGGACACTTCCCACAGTGCAATGTGGTACTAAACAAATACGCGTATCCCCCTCCCCAAATCCTCAACCATCCCCAGGGCTGGACAACGTTGACTTATTTCCACCATAAAAGGGAGACCAGGGGCTTGGGGGAACCATTGTAATAACGAAAACAACTCAAAAGCTGCTCCTTCAAAACAGAATATAAAAATAAATCTAAGGCTATATAATATACAATGCTAAAGCCAGTCAATGATACAACAAAGGTATAAAATAAATATAATATTCTACAATATAGCTCATGTAATAAATATAAAATGCATAGTGTAGGGTTAAACATTACAGGAAGAATGGCAGGCCCTTTTCATGACATGAATATTAAAACCTATAGATCCATATAGCTAAATAGTACGACACAGGGCCGGAGAGCTTACTCCGTAGTGCGGCTGATCTCCGAGCTTAGCTGGAAACAAAGAATCAATAGGAAGGGTAAATGAGATGTGAATATGCTGGCAGATGTCAATGGCTTAATCTAAAGCAGGCGCTCTCTCGGTCGCAGCCCGCTCTGTAGTCCACGCTACCTGGGGACACTTTGCCCGAACGTCCCAGCCAACATGTTTGGAGAGCAGCGCGTTAATGGTATTTGACGTGGACGTGTACAAATATCTTACTGACTCGGCCCTAGATGTATCGGACACTGTTGTAGAAACCAGGGCCGTCCGATCGATGTTCCATTTTCCTGTTAATGGGATGCTCAGTCTTTTCAGTGGAGATAATGAGTATTGATTTAAATTTCTTGTTAAAAGATGTAGACAACTTCTTTACAGCAATTGGGGAAACATACAAAGCGTTGTGTTGACCGTGGAGACTATATTATTCTGTAGACCAACAACAATATGAAATCTCCATAATGTACAAAATCACTGTTCCTTAGACATGGATACCTGCCATGTGACAAAAGCCATCTACCCCCCCCCCCCAAATATCTGCTAGATCCCGCCAGCAGGACAGTGGAAAGCAATCACGGACCCTAGGACTAGAGGACTTTCCAGGGCCACCATTACCTTAATCAACCATCACTTTCCTGTTGCTGTCTCATGGCGGAGTATGACGACCTACATAGGTCTGTCCCTGGGCTTGAGCTGGACGTCCATGGGGTCGGACGGAGCCTGTTTCTTTGCTTGGGCCCTCTGCCCCCCCCCCCCCCAGCCCCCCCAGAGGCATGGGCTCCATTCTCTGGTCGGGTCTGTCCACCAGAAGCCACAACTTGGCCAAGTGCTGCATCTTACTTTATTTGGATATTTTTAAATGCATTCGATCCACTGTTGAGCTGCCATAAGTTTGCAGTAAGAGAGTATATTTTCCATACCATATAGTGAGCGCTAGGCTGACCACTTCATACTTTGCTGCAAATTGTTATTTAAAAAGCAAAATAAAGCCACTACATAAGATCAATATATATCACAGGCTGTGTTACGGGGTTAAATAACATTTATGACATAAGTGAAGGGTTTTATACCTATGTCCATCACACTCTTTTCATCCCGCTGCAGCAATTTATTATTTATGATCTATTGATGGCTTGACAGAGATCCTTTGCAGAAATACACTAGATTCACATACATGGGCCTCACTGTCTCACAACGCTGAGGTCATGAGTTTGATTTTGACCAGGGGCCTATCTGTGTGGAGTTTGTATGTACTCCCCGTGTTTGCGTGGGTTTTCTCTGGGTGCTCCAGTTTCTTCCCAGAGGTAGGCTTTCCACCCTCTGGCAAATTTAACCTGTGTATGTGTCTGTATGACAGGGAATAGATTGTAAGCTCCACAGAGGCAGGGACTGATGAGAATGTTTAAATATCCTATACAAAGTGCAGCATAATATAAAGAAATATATTGGCATTCCACCAGGACACTGACTTAACGATGTGGGAGGAGCTTTAGCTGTCTGTAGCAGAAAGGGGAGGTAATGGTAATAACAGGTTAACAGTGAACAATGTATTTCCCTGCTAGGTTCATATTGGAGATGAACAAAACTGCAGCAGAATTTTGCTGATTGAATTTTACGCTGGAACTGGAAAGTTTGTCGTGTGAAGCCCTGACAATTACAATCTTCATGTTCCACATAGTTCATCCAGTCCGCTGAATGGCCACTTCACACTTAATTCTGTGAAATGTAAATTTATAAATAGTCTGGAAATAGACGTGGGACAGTGACGGCCAATTACCTGTGCTCTGGTGTGCTTGGGGTAGGAGTAGAGTAGAGATAGGACTAGCACAGTAAAGAATTGTAAAAGCTATTAATACAGCAGCTGGAATTCATACAATTGATCTGACCTTGGAGTATCGGATTAATGTTACTAGCATTGGTTATTGTTACTGGGTTTTTTTTTTTTATTTTGCCCACTGGCTAGTTGCTAACACTCCTATTCATTATTGTGAGAACTGTTCTGTTGTGTTTTTAGTAATTGTCTTTCACAAACATTTTTAAAGATGTCTGTGGTTAGTTTTTTATAGTCAGTAGCTCTTGCTGGTCATTACTATTACTCAGACTGTGTAAATAACAGACTGCAGTTTAGTACTGGTCGTTGAGGATAGACTGCATAGGTAGCACAGCAATGAGCTACACAAGGTCCATGGAACAAGCTACTGGTTTAAGCATTGATGATGGTAGAAGATGAATAGCACCCTCCTTCCTTCCTCCATTAGCAGCACTTAAAAATCAGAATGTTATAATGCATTTATGTAGTGTGTCTGCTGACACATTCTCTTAGGCACCAACAACAGCAGCATTTTATCAAAAGCAAAATATGTATTTGTAAATATGTATTATTGTTAGTGTAGATAAATCACTCTTGTCAATGATTAAAGTACAACAAAACTAGCAGTATTGACAGCCAAAAGTTTACAATTAGCCAGTTCTAAAGAGCTAATCGAAGGTTCGGATGCTGGAAATACTAATGCTTTAGAGGAGGAGACAGAGCCAGAAGAGGCAAATCAAGTATACTTCCTTTTAGAAAGATATAGATGTTGAAAGTGGGGAAGTTGATGATTATGGTAAGGGATTGGCTGGTTTGCAATGTTCTCCTCAGTGGTTCTCCCCAAAGCCAACATCCTCCCCAGTTCCCCCAGAACACCGTGCTTTAATAGAGTAAACAAAACCTAGAACATGATACATACATCACAGATTAGAAAGATATTGTAATTACACCAGTTGGAAACGAAGGTTAGCACTTTGTATACACTTGTGTGGATTCATGAGCAAGAAAAAGTCATTGATCGTCATCATGGAACATTCCAGTCTTCTGGATGGATCCTACCAACATCCTAATCAATAGCAAATCATGGAGGACTTAAGCAATTTATCATTTCCTTCCAGGAGATGCTGATCTCAGTCTTGTGTGCACTGAATAAATAATGTTCCACAGCCATCAAGAACATGATCAAATAATCAGGGATTCCAAGGGTCTAGAATTCTGCTCAGATTAAATAAACTGTAGATCTTAACTTTGGTTCTGATTGTCACTGGATATATGACCGTCACAGAAATATATTGTTTTTTTACTTCGCAAAAACTGCTGTGTTGTACCTTTTCGATACATTGGTTAGCTGATGCTTTGTTGCCTGTCATATTCCTAAGGGTCCATTTTCAAGGGGCAATTAAAATGATCAGATATCTTTATTGGAAATGTACTGCAGCATTTATTTGCCTATGATGTATGTTTTAGATACACTAAAATGAAAAGGACATGGCAATCTATGGAAGTTTAAATTAAGAAGTGACTTTGACATCACACCAGATGGCAGAACGGAATAACACATGTGACAGGTTGCTGAAACCCATGAGAACAAAAGGTTATGGGGAAGTAACGGAAGCTGGCACAATTTGTGAAAACGATGAATGATTTTAATGGAAGTAAGGGTTCATCATCATCATCACCATTTATTTATAAGGGTTTGTGTAACATCCAACATAACACTACAATGATGCTCACAACACCACAATTCCAAAATGAACAAAAACCTTTGGTGGCATTAGACGAATATATTATTTAATCAGATCCGTTATGAACTCCTGACAGTCCACAAACAGGATTAAGAGGGAAAGCAAGTAAAGAAAGACAAATAATTTCTAAATTCTAATGTCATCCAATGTAAATCTCAATCTGATGATGAATTTAAAGATTTAAAAACAGGAGCCACAACTTGGAAACCTCTAGAAACCTTCAGGCGAAAGTTTGGTCCATATCTGTACCTCAGTTCAAGACTGGTTGGTGCATGTCGGAATCCTGCTCTCACCTTTGGGAAACTGTTTAACATAAATGTAACAACCCATAAATGCCAGTATGTAGATGGCATGCCTCGTTGGTCCATCGAAGACAGGGTGAAATTACATGACCAGCATGCTTGGGGATGTGGCTATAATTTTATACAGTGCTTGGCTGCTTTCCAACTCTTCCTATCCCCATAATATACATGGGCAATGCGGCGTGCACTACTGTTAGGTGCACGCAGCTCTCCCTTTTCAAGCAGAGCCGTGTGAAGCAGGAGCGGGGTCCAGCCACCTCAATTATACAGTGCCCCAAGCTTGGAGGGGGTTTCCAGGCACTAGAAACCCCCCTCGATTTGCCTTTGCTCTGACTCTTACTGTCATATCCCTCGCTGGTCTTGGTGTATCTTGTTGTCTTTATGGACTGCCCCGTTGTACTGAGACATTGCAGATGAACCAAGTGATCATCTTAGAGTTGTGAACTGTCCCATTGTGGTTTGAAGTAGGTGGTACCCGGACATTGTCATCTACACCACGCAAGGACAAGGTGTAGATGGCAATGGCAATGATTTTTCAGCCCCATTTCTTAAAATATCACCCAGGGACAACACACCCAGCAATGATTTCCCTTACCGGAAAAGTCCGGTCACTATGGTTGCATAACCTAAGATCACGCATGTACAGAGACATACTTGCAGTAAGGACTGGAGTTGAGAGCAGTAAGATACAGTGAGAGAGCTGAAGATCCCTCTACCACAGTGGTCAGGGAACAGGGGTAAATGACCCCAAATTGGGTAAAAATGAAATTGCTGGGGGTAATGCTGATGATTTACATGCTGTCAGTTGGATTATAGACCCCTTTAAATGTGAAAAAGCTGTTGTACCAGAAGAGCCTCAAGGGTTGGCAGAGGCACTTCTTGAGCTTCGATGCAATAATGAAGCACGTATTGCATTTGAAAACAAAGCAGATCTGTCATTTTTGGATGTCAACAGCTGTAAAGGCATTAAAAATTGCACATGAGGAGGCAGTCAAAAAGTTGCTGCCTTTTGCAACAACCTACCTTTGCGAACAAGGATTTTCCACTCTAACGAACATAAAAACAAAGCAGAGCAATCGATTGGACGCTGAAGACTGTATCCAAATTGCTCTGACATCAAAATGCCCCAATATTGATGCTCTCATATCAAAAATGAAGCAACATCATTTCTCCAAAACCTGAAGTTTTGAAGTTCAAGTTTTCAAAGAAATTTTTAATAGATTCAATACAATTTTGAATTCCAGTAATAATATATGATTTCCTTCCTTTCAAATCAAGGGGGTAATGTCGGCGTATCTAAATATATTTTGGGGTAAAAGGTAAAAAAGTTCCCTGACACCTGCTGTACCACAATGCTCTCCCCATGGGCTCCCCATAGGAGGTGGGGGACAGTTTCAGGTCAGACAGTCTAAGAAGAAGAGTGATTATATTCTATATTCAGGTCTAAGAATGCACAATATACTCAGCGCTACTTTTTGGAAATTAAAAATGTGTTTAATAGTAAGAACCTGTTGCATAATCAATAAACATAAGCAGAATGCCTCCATCATGTAATTTTACTGCAATTATAAATTTATGGATTCATTGATATAATGGTCTAGAAATCAATATTTTCTTTTTAGACAAAACAATTTTTTAAATCACGTTTGATCCCTTTACGACGGGTACATAGGAGACTTATTCAGTGTCAGGTGTGTTTTTTTTGTTTTTTTTTGTTTGGCTCTTCTGTTCAAGACATTTGTATTTATGTATAATGGTCCCTTCTGGGAAGTCCTCCTGTTGCTATTTAATTAGTGTGTTTTGGAGGCTATTGTGACTCAACTTTGCTGAAAACAATAGAAGAACCAGCTCTTGTAGAGATGAGATCTGTGCGCATCCACCTGTTAACAATTATAGTAAATCAAAGTATTTAAAAATAGAGTGAGCGGCGCTTCAATCTGCGGCTTCGTTGTTTTCAATCAGCCCTGTGGCTCTCATGAGGGTTTGCTAAGAAAAAAAAAGAAAAGAAAAGTGGGATTGATGTGAAAACCTTCTCTGCCAAATCTAATGCATGGATCCGAAGGTCAAGTTACAATGAGTCCTTAATTATTTCTTTGTGGTTTTTCTTCTACTTTAAATGCTCCTCCAGATAGAACTACCATCAATCTCTAAACAATGTATAGAAAACACCCTTGGCGATTATATATATATATATATATACACACACAATAATGTGGCTGCTGAAATTGGACGACAAGACGTCAAGATCTCGATTGAACTAAAATGTGCTCTATTGTGACAGTAACCAGTTTTTAAAAGGGAGTTAAATAAAATGGAGAAATGCGTTGTGATTACCGGTAATTACGTTCGGAAAAGTAATTTATATATACACAACGCTACTAATGTGGATTAGTAATAGGTAATTAGATGCCTATAATTACATAAATGACACCATTAAGTCGGAGGTTTAAAGGGCTCCTGTTGTCTGTACGACTATTGTTTTTTCCTGAATCCAATATCTATGAGAAACTGATCAATCACTAAGCTCACGAACACTAGTACAGCCCCCGGACTGCTCAATACACAGTGGTTAGTATTGCTGCGTAAGTGCTTGGTTCATGGGTTCGATTTCTTAAATGTAAAGTGCTTTTAGTTCTATTGGTAGAAATGCGCTGTATAAACAAATGATTAATTTCCACTTTTTGATCAGAAAAGTAATCCCCTTGAATTGTGCAAATTCCCAATTTCCCCCGTGCACCAAAGGGGCACCTAGATCAAAAAGTGAGTTTTACCTAGGGGTAGACTTATCAAACCTTCCAAAACAAAAGTGGCGGTGTTGCCCATAGCAACCAATCAGATTCTAGCTAACATTTGTCTTATACATTCTAGAAAATAATAGCTAGATCTGGTTGTTATGGGCAACGCTTCCACGTTTCCTTTAGAAGGTTTGATGAATCTACACCTTAATCTGATAAAGATTGTCAGTAAATGTTCACTTCTTATGCGTTAACAGGAAAATTGCCTTTTAAAAAGTGAACAAATTACATTGTAACAGTGGAGTTGTAAATATTAATGCTGCATAAAAGTTGCACGGTCTATTTTTCATGCATTAACCATACGATGGGGCATATAGAAAATGCAGGTATAAGTTAGCATACCTCAGTTGGCTGCGGTTTTACTTAGCATTAAGAGTCTACAAAAAGACACAGGAATTTAAAGCGATTCAAAGTGCACTTTTTTCCCCTGTTCACTTGCAATAAAATCTCAAAACTTTTATAGGTGAATTTAGCCTTAAAACAATAGTCACATTAAAGTATGAATGTTCATACACATTGGTTTAAGCGTTACGTTCGAGCAGTGGCGCGGTATGGATTGTATTTTAATAAACCGTCCTCCATCCATCTTCATTTACATAACAACTCGCCCAGATTCTGAGTGCTTTGCGCAAATGTCAGATATAAAGATACAGGGCGCCGGATGACTTCTCCATTACTGCGCTATAAAATACTTTGCAGTTACAATCATATCTCCCTCGCCTGTGTACGTTTTTATGAATATCCAGTCTGCAAAGTCATTTATTTCTAACAATGAGGCTCCAGCTGTAATAGATTTCTTCTTCGGTCGCTTCCTTCTGATCTATAAAGTCGACAAAGGCACCCAGGAGGAACATAAAACTATCTCCAAACATTTTATCTCAAATCGTAAAGAATAATTATATCCATTCGGCTTATTGCTTCTGCCACATTCTGCCTCAAAGTTGAGAGTTTCTCACTAGAGGTTTGGAATGAAGAAGATTCTTGTCCAGCGGTCTGGGTTTTCCATCGGTCGACATTTATTCTTCTGCGCAATGTTGTATGCGCTGGATCCGCCATACTTGTATTGTGGATACATTTTGAAATATTCTGGAAATATGTGATAAAGGCAACTGAAGAATATAAAGATAAATAAAGCTCCAGGTCCAGATGGCATACACCCAAGGGTCCTTATGGAGCTAAACTCAGAAATAGCTAGACCGCTATTCTTAATTTTCATAGATTCAATCTCATCAGGCTCAGTACCAAGGGATTGGCGAGTAGCAGATGTGGAGCCGTTGTTTAAAAAGGGGACAAAATCATAACCAGGGAATTCTAGACCTGTAAGCCTGACATCAATAGTGGGGAAACTACTGGAAGGTATATTAAGGGATAGTATTCAGGATTACTTGGTGCGTAATAAGATTATTAGTGGGAATCAGCATGGATTTGTGAGGGATAGGTCATGTCAAACTAATCTAATTAGTTTCTACGAGGAAGTTAGTGGGAACTTAGACCAGGGCAGCACAGTAGATGTGGTCTACTTAGATTTTGCAAAGGCCTTTGATACAGTGCCACACAAGAGGTTGGTTTACAAAATAAGGGAACTGGGTCTAGGAATCAACATTTGTACTTGGATGGAAAACTGGTTAGAGAATAGGGAACAGAGAGTTGTGATAAATGGAACATTTTCTAATTGGTCAAAGGTCTTAAGTGGAGTACCTCAAGGTTCCGTGCTGGGGCCACTCCTTTTTAATATATTTATTAATGACCTTGGTGATGGTTTAGAGAGTAAAGTTTCTATTTTTGCAGATGACACTAAACTTTGTAAGGTAATAAAATCAGCGCAAGATGTAGCTTCTCTACAGAGGTACTTAAATAAACTGAAGTATTGGGCGGCCAAATGGAATATGAGGTTTAACATAGATAAATGTAAGGTTATTTAGGGATCAAAAAAAAGAACAATCTATAAATGAAATGGAATTAATTTAGGAGAATCTATAATGGAAAAGAATTTGGGAGTGCTTGTAGACAGTAGACTTAGCAATAGTGCTCAATGTCAAGCAGCAGCTGCAAGGGCAAATAAAGTATTGGCATGCATAAAAAGGGGCATAGATGCAAGGGAAGACAGTGTAATTTTTCCACTGTATGATTCGTTGGTAAGACCTCATCTTGAATATGCAGTACAGTTCTGGCCACCACTCTATAAAAAAGATAATTTGGGACTAGAAAGGGTTCAGAGAAGGGCAACAAACTTGATAAAGGGTATGGAGTCATTAAGTTATGAGGAAAGGTTAGCCAGTTTAGGCATGTTTACTTTAGAAAAGAGGCGTCTAAGAGGAGATATGATTACTATGTACAAACACATTAAGGGTCAATACAGAGAACTTTCATGGGAAATTTTTACCCCATGGACTACACACAGGACACGCGGTCACCCCCTAAGGTTAGAGGAGAGGAAATTTCACAACCAGCAAAGGAAGGGGTTCTTTACAGTAAGGGCAGTCACGATATGGAATTCACTGGCAGGGAAGGTTGTGATGGCAGATAGATATGTTTAAGAAAGGGTTAGATAAATTGTTAGCGGAAAAGTGTATCCAGGGATACGACCGTTAATTAAAATGAAGGATAGTAGTGGATATAGGGTAAAAATAGGACTGCAATATTGGGTCCGGGGGGATTTTCACAATTGAAAGAGATTGGCGGTTGCTTACTCTGGATCAATTTCAAATACAAGTGCAGGATCGCATGAAATCCAAAATAGGTTGAACTTGATGGACTGGTGTCTTTTATCAGCCTCATCAACTGTGTTACTATGTTACTGTTAACACTACAAGTTTGCTGTGCTGGAAATGCACGTGGACACTTATGGTACCCCTGTGCTAGGCCATTTTTCCAAAACTTTGAAAATGAGTTATATGGCCTCATACTGTAGGCGGATTGATGTTGGCATTTGTCTAATCGGTGACTGAGGGTCAGTAAAAAATTTTAAGGGAAGATGTTGCGAAAGGAGTTTAAATTCCCTGAAACGGAGAGACTTTGTGATAGATTTACTAAGGGTTCAATTTTGTGGCATTTTTTTTTTAAACTGCCAAACATCACTGCAAATCCCCAGGCGGTTTACTGGTCCATACCGCCACATTTATTATACCGCCGGTTTGTGGCTGAAATCTCAAACCCGCTGGTGATGTGTGTCGCTTTTAAAACATCTTAACCGCCGGCGGTCTAGTCAAGACTGCCAGAAAAATGCAGGTTTTTATAGACTTCTGAATTATTGGAGCAATCATTTATTGGGTAAGGGGTCAAACATTATTTATAGTTAACTTATGGGAGAAATATAAATTTTTCATTTTATTATGGGGCAAAATTATAATATAGTGAAAAATTAAAAATAAAATAATTTTGCCCCTTTAACCAATAAATGATTGCCCCCATAATTCAAGAGTCAGTGGTGCTTCTTATGTTCCGAATGGTTTATCCTCTCACAGACACGCCATTTTCCTGGTTGCTTTTCCAGCGCTTTTGCCTTTAGTAAATATGACTGTTTAAACACCGCCAATAAAACATTCTTCAAAGCTGCTCTTTAGTAAATATCCCAATTACTGCTAAGGGCAAGGAAGTTGCGAGATCTAAGGGGTCTTATTTTCAGGAGAGGTTAGACATCACAGTTTGTACACCCTAACATTGTAGGTCCTCTCTCTAAAACGGAGCTACAGACCTAGGAGCCCTTAAGAGTATTTCTAGAGACAATGTAATTGGACTCCTGTGATTCGAACATTATTTATCACTAATCTAGTAAATGTATCTTTTAGTACTTAATGAAGCTGCATGTTTGATCAGAACAGCGGCGGATTCAGGGGGGGCGGCAGGGGCACGTACAAACAGATAGACTAAAATAACCTGAAGATAGGAAATAGACAAGACAGTGTAGCTTAATTTGCATTATACGTTTAAAAAAAATAAAAAAAAATAATTTCCCCAGCTTTAGATGATTTTACCTGAACTGCAAAATATCTAACCCTGCGAGCATCTGCTGACCCCCATCCTGGGACATTTGCGTTCCGTTCCCTTTATAGCAAAGTTTCAGTTCTCTCATGTTGAAGCTGCTCACACAGGAAGACAGGTATTGTACAGCTCCTGGCCCCCAACATTTATCTTTCTGAACTTTAAGTCATCATTTCAGTTTGAAGGGTAAATCTTGGACCATAACCCCATAATGGGCACTTATCTGAGCTCACCGGCTGACCTGCTTAGTGCTCCCTGTAATTTGTGTTACGCCTGAACCACGAATAAACATGATCAAGTCAGTGTATATTATCCAGAATTATTAGTAGATATTCAGCAGATCAGCTCTAAATTTTGGCCTGAATCAAGTTATTACACATTTTGGGGATTGCAGGCCTTTGTCTTTGATCCAAATCTTTACTATTTTTTATATGTTATTATAGATCATCAATATACAGTTATAAGGGTCAGAGAATATATTGTATTTTTCTATTCGCTTCCATTGCTTTGTTATAAAAATGCCAATCCTCAGACTTGTGGGACTCTGTCCTCTTCTTTGTCCCTCACCTCCCCACCCGCGCAGAATTTGCAGAATTCGCCGCTGCCTTACAAACCAATCCATTCCCTAATAATACCCTGTATTGATTAGTGCAACCTGCTGTACGTCCCTTTATTACCTGAATCCGTCTTGGTTACTTTTAACTTGTTGTGCATTCTATATATTTGCTACTTCTGTAAAATATATTTTGAATATTGTTGCTCTTTGCTAAATACATACTTATTTAGTTTGCTAAAACAGATAATGAAGGAAGATTACTCTCTAAATGTCGTAGAGAAGCATTAAAACACTTATTGTATAAATCATTTTTAAATAGTTTAAAATGATTTGATCAATAAGTTAATTTTAACCCTGCACCAGAGGAGCGTGACAACATTTCTGGGGATGGAAGTAGTTGCGCTAGATTTTTAACTGAGAATCATTTCTATCATCTAGATTTCTAGATCAATGGGGGCATATTCAATTGTACGCAGAGTGCCTCTGAAGGGAGGGTTGTGAAGGGAAATCTGCGTTGTTATGGTACCGTATTAACTGATGGCATGCACAGCTGCGGCGTACCCGCGATGTCTGCGGGTAATTGGATATGCCCCATAGAAGCAATTAATTAAACCAATAAGGCCACAAACCGTCTACATGAGACTGAAAAGATGAGACTGATTTCTGAAAAAAGATCCCCAACTTTAATGTTAACAAGCTGCAGCAAAACAGACCTTTAGAATTGAGCCTATGTTTAAAGTTGAACTTTAAGAAACATCATCATAATCATCAGTTATTTATATAGCGCCACAGATTCCGCAGCGCTGTACAGAGAACTCACATCAGTCTCTGCCCCATTGGGGCTTACAGTCTAAATTCCCTAACATACAGACAGACAGAGAGGCAGACAGACTAGGGTCAATTTGTTAGCAGGCACTACTAGTATGTTTTTTTGGAGTGTGGGAGGAAACCGGAGCACCTGGAGGAAACCCACACAAACACGGGGAGAACATACAAACTCCACACAGATAAGGCCATGGTCGGGAATTGAACTCATGACCCCAGTGCTGTAAGGCAGAAGTGCTAACCACTGAGCCACCGTGCTGCCCATACATGTAAAAGTATATTGCAATAAATGTATCTTTTCCTGATCTACAAATATGAGCAGAATTTGCCCAATCTTTACATGGTGACATACTATGTAAAGTATTATAATTAATTTATATGTAGCCATTGTACTGTTGTTGCATTGAGCAGAAAAGCTCCCATAATGCCTTGCTGCAAGAGTCAGGATAATGCTGCCAGAGATTTAACTTGACGGTGGCTTTTATCAAATGTATTATAAAACTTCTAGGAACACCCCTCACCCTTTGTGCTAGATATTCTACCACGACTCTCCAGAGAAATACTATTTTAGTTTTCTGCCTTCAGAGTTGTGATGGGAGAAATCCGTCTTGTCACAAATCTCGGGTTGGCCTCCTTAGAGTATAACTTAAAAACTTTGCAGCAATTGCCAATGAGGTAGAACCCCAAATGAATGAACATACTGCATGGATTGTAGATGTTACCGTATGGTTGTAGGTGCATAATGCACCAAGGTTTCTGCAAATGTTACATGTGCCCCATTAACGGACACAGTCAATGGCTGCTTCTGCTTATTAAATTGATCTCAAAACCACCGTTGTATCTGGTTATAAAAGTAATAAAACCGCAGTTTCGTAAAGGGGAAATATTTTGTTTAATTCATATTCTTGAAACCAATTAATATAATGATGTGCCTTATGGTTGTAAAACAAGTTATCAGTGCTTCTGGCATATTAAGGGTTAACTTTTTTTTTTTTTTTTGGTACCGCAACATTGTTTCAACAAAAGAAACCGTAATTAGTTCTTGGCTGCCTGCCAAGTACTAACTACTGAAACAATTAGGGAAAGAAGAGAGATGTGGGAGCTAAGACATATCTTCACTCTGACTTGATAGATGTCAATAATCTCCAGCTCACAAGTAGATGGGTTAGCGATAACTTTAAACACTGGTGTCAAATGAAATATCAACCATAGGTTACATGGGAAGACTGCCCCTAGTGGAAGTTGGCCAAATAGTTTTAGAGGTGGGCAGAAACAACAATTTTTAATCGTGAGAGGATCCACAGGATCCTATATAGTATTTATAAATATTTATTGATTCACGTTATGTCAGCTCAAGTAAAAAAAAATAAAAAAATTGCTAATCATTTTTTATGAAAAGAAGACGATAGCTCAGATCAAGGATTTTTTTTTTTTGTATCCATAAAATTTATTGTCCATTATAAATATCTTCATTTTTGTTACTTATTTACACTTTAAAGTTGCAAAATATTTCAATATATTCAACCGTCACCCCACCTTTCACCATCTCACTAAAAACCGCAAAAATATTCCTAAATAAAAACTCTAACTCCCGTCGACCGGTCCACGTACTCGCCCATAAAATAAAAAACGTACAGCAGGCAAAGTTCTTACATTTGCTACACAGTAGCAAAAGAATCAAGTAGTGTATAGAGAAGCCCGAGGGGCTGAACTGCGCCGCATAGCTCCCCCTGTTGGGCAGGAGGGGTCTTACAGGTTCTGCTGCTCCGTTATGTTGAGATGGTCTTGTGAAAGTTTGTTATACTCCACGTTTGTCCGCTGCATTTCTGGAGCACCAGCTGGTAGCCAAACTCGTGATCGCTGTTTTCCTGAAGCTCCAAACAGCGCTTGGACTTCTTGTTCTGTATGGATCCTCCCTAAGGTAAGGGAAAAGCAAGAAAACCATCAGCAAGACCGTTAGTCTAAGACAGGCAATGATAAATCTGCATTTATAGAGAGATTATTTTTATTATCATAGATTTATAAGGCCCCATTTTCCCATATGACTCTAAACTACTCAAGCGGGTTGTCTGCAACAGACTCACTTCGCACCACTCTGACAACTCCCTCCTTGGCCCTCTCCAATCTGGCTTCCGCCCCCTTCACTCCGCTGAAATGGGCCTGGTCAAAAGTTACTATTGATCTCCTCTCAACTAAACCCAGGGGCCACTGATCCCTGCTTATCCTCCTTGATCTCTCCTATTGCAGACTCTTCTTTGTCTTGTCCACACTGGCTCTGTTCTCGAATGGCTCACCTCATACCTGGCCAACAGCTCCTTCTCTGTTTCCTCTCCTGACTCACCCCCCCCCCCCTCCCTCTGTCTTCTTCATAGGAGTTCCCCAGGGCTCTGTTCTTGACCCTCTACTCGTTCCACTGTACATTACCTCCCTGGGTGATCTCATCTCTTACTTCGGTCTCCTGTATCACTTCTTACGCCAATGACCTTCAACTCTACATCTCTTCTCCTGACCACCCCCCGACCACCCCCCTCACGTATCTGACTGGCTTTCCACATCTCCTCTGGGATGTCCTCACGTTTTCTTCAACATCTACATTACCAAAACTGAGCTCATTGTTTTGCCCCTTCTAAATCTTCTAACAACCTTGATCTCTCCATCACCGTTAATAACGCCACCATCTCTCCAGTCCCCCGCTGCCTGGATTTCACCCTCTACTCCTCCCCCCTCTCTTTTGCCCCCACATTCAAACTTCTGCCCAATCCTGACACTTTCAGCTATGTCGCATAACCCGCATCCGGCCCTTCCTTTCTCAGGATGCCACCAAAACCATTATCAAAGCACTCATCATTTCCCGTCTTGTTTACTGTAACCTTCGCCTCACCAGCCACCCCGGATCCCACCTCGCCTCCCTCAGGTCTATACTCAATGCGGCTGTGAGACTTATGTTCCTTTCATGCCGCTCCTCCTCTGCCTCCTGTCTTTGCGTTGTCTTACACTGACTCCCCTTCCCCTACAGAATCCTGTTCAAACTTCTCACCTAAAAAGCCCTCTCCAACTCAGCTGCCCAATCTCCTCTCCATTCACACTCCCTCCTCTCTCTGCGGTCGGCCAGTGACCGTTGCTTCTCCTCCCCTCTGATCACCTCATCCCAAGCCACAATCAAAGATTTCTCCCGGGCTTCCCCCAACCACTGGAACAAACTCCTTCGCTCCATCCAACTGTCCCCTAAACTGGGCACCTTGAAATGGGCACTTAAAGCTCATCTGTTCCTCACAGTCTACCAGCCATCCAACTAATCATCTCCGTGTTGGTTCTTCTCACCTCCCTCCTCCCCTGTCCCTGTACGTGCTCCGCCTTCACCTGATCCCCTCCACTGATTTCCTCATGTGTCTGCTGTCTGTCTGCCCTCCCTTTAGTATGTAAGCTCTTATGATCAGGGCCCTCCTGTCTCTATACTTACTACTTCTGCTCCAGCTACTTGTTTATTGTTCTGTTCTCTAAGGTCTATTGTTTGTAATATGCGCAGCACTGCAGATACCTTGTGGCACCTTATAAATAAAGACTAATAATAATAACAACAATAAGGCGCCACAGTGCTCCACAGCGCCGTGCAGAAGGAAAAACAAGGACATACATAAAACAGGGACATACAAGACAGACAAAATAAATACAGACATGAAAACAAAGGGTATGGAGGACCCTGCTCATTAGAGAGCTTACATTCTAAGTGGAAGAGGGCACAGCTGAAACAAGAGGAGCGAGTGTGGCTCAGAGTGGAGATTGGGACAGTTTTGAGGGTGCATTAGTGCGAGTAGTGTTATAGGGGATAAGGTCACCTTTAAAAAAGAGATGAGTTTTTAAAGAGTGTCTGAAGATTTGAAGGCTGTAGGAAAGTCTGATTGGACGTGGTAGGGAATTCCATAAGTGCAGAGCAGCATGGGAGAAGTCTTGTAGGCAGGAGTGAGAGGTGACTAGACAAGGCGCAGGTCAGAGGAAGAGGGCGGGAGGCAGAGTACTTTGATATGAGATTTGAGATGTATGCAGGGGGGGTATTGTTGAGGGCTTTGTAGGTAAGGGTGAGTAATCTGAATTGGATTCTGGAGGACACATGGATACAGTGTAGGGATTTGCAAAGAGATAAAGTAAGAAGATGTAATATCGTTATATCACCTCTATTATTCTACACGTTTTGGGGAAGGGAGGACGGTTTATATGTAAACCCCTTCAGTTACAGATCTGATCGCGCTGCATCACTGAACTCTACATTTTTGGAGTACTAGGTAACTCTCCCAGAAAACAGATGCATTAGTCCCTGCTTCAATAAATCTCCTCCTATATGCACCTGTGCTCCTCAGGGGTGGTGCCAACAGAACACACCCCACTGTGATAACAACACCTCCCCCCCCCAACTAGATGATTATATAGTAAGTAGGTTGGCAATCTGATTTACAGCCTCTAAACTCTGAAATGCACGAAGGCCAATATTACTTATACAGGAAACAACGTCATATTGTGTTATGTGCGTTTCAAATCTTGTAAAACTTTGTATTACATTGTACAGTAATTAACACGTTGGGAAGAGTATCTGGGAACTCTATACAGTTACTTTCTATACTTTCTAGCATCCGATATTAAGATATTGCGCAGTGCTATACAAATTAAGTACAATGACATGAAACGGACACTAAAGGTGACCCTGGGCCAATGAGCTTACAATCTAAGAGATGTGGGTAAAAACAGATATATAAAGTAGCAGAATAACAGTAACCGTGATCGGGACACTCCTCTCGGTGACATCACAGAAGAAACGCATCATGAAAAAGTGTCAAGGGTTAATCAAATTACAAGCCCTGAACTCAACTACATTTCCACCTCCTGTAAAATGCTCTGTTCCCAAATGTCCCAATTATTTTCCTACTACCCTGGGCCAAAATAAATAATTGATGTGGAATAAACACCTTTTTCATGAATTAATTGTGTACAAGCAGCTGTCATAGAGAAAGGAGTGGGGGCAACAGAGGACGGAGCCGGGAGGGGTCCTATGGAAGGGTCCCTCCAGCATGGCGTTACCAGAAGGGACCTTACTCAGGGTCGTTCAAAAGAGACAAAAAACAAAAAGGGATTTTTTTTTGGAATGCAAAAAAAAAAAAATATAGTCCTATATAATATTAGTAAACCTTTATGTTCTGGAACATGGATACATTTAAATAAGGCAAAATTCTCCCTTTATGATAACACGGCGTAACCTGCACGGTGCATCACTAGTAACAGGGGGGGCGACCGGGGAATAGAGTATTGTAATCATTCTCTGGATATTATTACTGATTATTACACAAGTCCCTCTTCTCATCATTCCTCTATCACAGAATCAGGAAATTGTTATTTTAAGACTATAATAAATTCCCCAGAAATCTCCTGATTTCTGTACAAGATCATTGGGTTTAATTAGTCATTATATATATTTCTGGGGCAGCACATTCAATGTATGTAATATATATCTAGATAGATATCTATCTATCTCTGTTTCAGATATTTGATGTCACACCTTCTGCATCCTATACTTTTATATCTGTATGTTATATTTGATACAAGAGACCACCCTCTATTTACAAGTTCATGGATTTTATCTCTGTGTTGTAACTTTGTGGCTGTTTTGATACATAGACCCCACAATCCTTATGCAATGCTGCAAAAAGCTTAATAACTTGCAGAACGTCACTGTCCCCATGTTAATCTATGGGGGCTGCCCTAAGAAATGTTATATGGGTAAAAATCAAAGATTTGTCCTGCCATAAACCCTTCATAAATTGTGTGATGGCGATTTTACGGAGAAAACGGCTGTTTTTGACGTTTTAATGGCTGATTGCAGGTGCAAACGCAGGATTTGTAGAGGGGGGGGGTTTCACACAAGTGGGAGTGGTTAGCATGCATGGGGGTGTGGCTATAATTTTAGACAGCGCTTGGCTGCTCTCCAACTTTTCCTATCCCCATAATATACATGGGCAATGCTGCGTGCACTACTGTTAGGTGCACGCAGCTCTCCCTTTTCATGCAGGGCTGTGTGAAGCGGGGGCAGGGTCCAGCCACCTCAATTATACAGTGCCCCAGGCTAGGAGGGGGTTTCTAGGCACTAGGAAACCACCCTCTGTGACTGAGGGGGGTTTCCATAGGAACTCCCCTCGGTTTGCCTATGGATTGCACTTTAATAAATAGCGTGTGTCTGGTCATATAGAATCTCTACAAGAGTAATGTACAGCAGTCACTTCTCAGCAGGTGATATATGTTTGCTGAAGGGACAACAGTATCGGCTAAGAAGCGATAATGTGACCACATGCTGTTTTGCAGCACAGTGAGACAGAGAAAAGCTACTTCTATACCAACTGCAGCTCTGCTATTTAGTCCACAGAGGTTCTATCCCTGCAGCTTGTGATTTACAGCTCCGGCAGAGACTCCAGACGTTACCGCTGTGTATCTGGGAAGCTGCTGATATATAATGAGGTTGTACTGTTACTACTTTGTGGAGACTGTAGAAAGAATGCTGGATCAGGGAAACGTCTGTCAGCTGCGGAACCTTCTGTAAGTGGTTGGAAAACTTAATTAATGGCAGCAGGAAAGTGGGCTGTGTATTAGCAGAATTCCCAGCACAGCGATAAAGTTACCTACGCAGATAAAGGCTTCGGTAACTGCGCTGCATAATACATTACAAGAAGCGAACGCCGGGCTGATGCTACCCAGCTCAGCTGCTCGTAAAATCAACTACTACTTTCACAAAGTGTTTTCATTTCTATAGAGTAAATCTGAATATGTAGATTGGGTGTGCAGTTTTTTTTTTCTGCAGTTGGGTGTATGGGGGAAAGTCTGTGGCTTCCTGCTGCCTCCATTCCCCTCCTCACATCATGTCACTGCCCCTGTCACATGCAGCCCTGTCCTCACTAACACATCACTAATCTCCTGATATACTCTGTGCTGCTGAGGCCCCTGCTCCTTCCACTATATGACTAAGTCTGTGGCTTCCTGCTGCCTTCATTCCCCTCCTCACATCATGTCACTGCCCCTGTCACATGCAGCCCTGTCCTCACTAGCACATCACTCATCTCCTGACTACAATCACAAACTCTGGCTTTCCCATCAGTGATGACAGATAGAGAAGCATCACCCTCCTAAGAATAGGTTTTAAAAATGTCAACTTTCTGTGCAGGATGAAACAGACAGCAAGCTGGAAACTTTTAGTTAAATCTAAATAAGTAATTTTAATATAAAATGTAATATAAATGTAATAATGGCAGGCGGTCACTTGCAGTCCCACCTAAAGGACACTTTGCGCACCACTGTGCTTAGACACGGTTTAATTCCATCCCTCGCTCTCCCTAAAACCACCATTATATAAGTATCTTGTTTTACTTGCTTTGCCGTTTCCAAGCATCAGAGCTACAGTATCTTGCTGTAACTATAAAGCAAAGAGTGAAAGAGTTTCAGATTTCTTTGCATAAGGCGTCCTATCAATTATTCATGGAACTTGCTTTAAAAATTCTGCTATATAAAAAAACCATAAACTTCCCCATTAAAACTTCCAAACCCAAAATGATCTGAGGCGTTGTTGCTGCTATATACAGACAGCATCACTCCTGTAACTGGTGAGACGTCAAGATAACCCTAGACCCTAAATCATGTCAAATCCAGTTTCTAGAGGAGAATTAGATGGATCTTAAATGGATAAATAATTATTTCATTACACAAATCTGCTTCAAACAACATTTATTTTTTGTGCCTTTTAGTGTTGGAAGTGAAAGATGCATAAAATATTTAATAACAGCTTATTGCTGACTTGGTGATTACTGCAGTATGTGATACATTCTCATACATCAATCATACATTTTACAGCAATGTATATTTATTAACATTTCACTGTATTACTAATAGGACCACATCTCTTCATTGTTACAGTGGTGTAATGTGACCCGGAATCTTGGTTGTTGTTAAGTTGATACATTGTATAGAAAGAGAAGACTGTGTTTTCCTGGTTATACGGAGAGCTCTAAATGGCTCTGATGGCTGTAGGGTCTGGGGGGCTCATTTAGAGTTATGAGTAAATCCAGCTAGATGGGAAAATGTCACGGGGTGGAGGGGGGGAAAACGTTAAATGCGCAGACCGGTTTAGCGTTGGGAGGGGGCGTGTCCTCGTATCCGATATTCATTTTCATTGTATAACTTACATTAGACGCATGAATGCTGATTGGCTGCTGGGATTAGCGCAGATTTGCATCATTTAGAAACATTGTTATAATAATCCTGTTGACATTGAGACGCAATGCTGCCGAGTCATGACTCTGAATAAAGTACAGCACGAATCATTTCAGATAAATAAGCTACTAAACACAGTAATATTCATGTATGAAGATATTTTGCTATTTGTAAGAGAAACCTTTGGAATTGGAAGTATATTAATATGGGGACAATTATCTAATCCTGAATAATAAAATGAACAAAAATAAAAAGTTGAGTGCTAAAGAGACCTATGTGGCATAAATAACCGTGCTTGATCAAGCTGATACATAAACCAAAGGATTACGGTTGTCAAAATTGATATAGAAGATCTCCTGTATTGATAATGTCCATAGGTCTCAGCGATATGTGACTCCAAACAATGCTGTAAGAAATATTGATGAGGGAAGTCCACTAGTGAAGATTCCTTGATGTGTGAATTTCTATTATCATCTATTCACTTTATTCTCCATTACAACTATTTTCTTTTTTTTTTGCAGATAAAGGGCACGGAATAATTGAATAATAATTTTCCACCATGCTCAATGTTGATTTTAATATTGTGTTGTAATAAATGATCACATTTGTCTTTCAAGCTTTGTGCTCTCTCTAGAATAATAAAATGATGTAACTGAATCATAGTAACATATATACAAGATAATGTCACCCTGAACCCCATGTATAGTATTGGGGTATTGCTAGTTGGGGCGCAGGGTATTATTGGTAGGCCCTGCAGATATGGTAAGTGGGGGAGGGTTAGTTTCAGTGGAGATTATCACATCTGGGTGTTATGCAGGGGTGGGGGGTCAGTCCGTGCTGCCCCTCATCTGTGGTATATTGTAGAGGATATGTCTGTGTTCCCTATTGCTTCTATCTCCATGGTGAAGAGGTGTCCAGCCTATTTTTGGGCTCCCCTGATTGTGGGATATGCCACGTTAGGGCCCCAGCAGACTGACAACGGGGCCCCCAGGCAAAAAGAGGTTAAACACCACCGGTCTCTCCCATCCCCCATTCTATGTGACACTCCAGCCGTCTAACCCCTCTGTCTAATCCAGCCTAGAGCGTCGCGCTGCTGTTTAATTAGCGGAGTGTAGACACAGGAAGGTCATTAATTAACAACTCTACATAATTAGTTTTCCTGCCTTGGGTAAAATCCATCAGTTTCATCTCCACGTCACCTGCACACGTGTAACACGGAGAGGATTTGTATGTACTTCAGATAAAATTACCAACACGGTAATGATGGAGAGAGGATTAACAAGGTCCAAATATGGGTTCACATATAGGGACTTATTTATAAAGCCGTAAACCACGTGGAAACTGCCTTTTCTGCATCATTAGGCATTTTAAGTAAAATTGTAGTTTAAGAAAAGCCCAAAGCACGAGAGATACCTCCTGCATTGGGCAAAATACCGCATTAACCATAATAATCAATGACTGTGGTGTGGGCGATTTTTATTAAGCTCTGAAAAGCTATAATGGCTAATGCCTCATTGAATCCTAGGGGGAGATCTCCATATACACCATGGAGGTGACGGATATAGACGGTGTATACATCATGGAAGCGACGGACATAGACGGTGTATACACCGTGGAGGCGACAGATATAGACGGTGTATACACCATGGAGGTGACGGATATAAACGGCGTATACACCAAGGAGGGGACAGATATAGACGGCGTATACACCAAGGAGGTGACGGATATAGACAGCGTATACACCAAGGAGGCGACGGATATAGACGGCGTATACACCAAGGAGGTGACGGATATAGACAGCGTATACACCAAGGAGGTGACGGATATAGACGGCGTATACACCAAGGAGGTGACGGATATAGACGGCGTATACACCAAGGAGGTGACGGATATAAACGGCGTATACACCAAGGAGGCGACGGATATAGACGGCGTATACACCAAGGAGGTGACGGATATAGACAGCGTATACACCAAGGAGGCGACTGATATGGACGGCGTATACACCGCGGAGGCGACGGATATGGACGGCGTATACACCGTGGAGGCGACGGATATGGACGTGTATACACCGTGGAGGGGACAGATATAGACGGCGTATACACCGTGGAGGGGACAGATATAGACGGTGTATACACCATGGAGGGGACAGATATAGACGGCGTATACACCATGGAGGCGACGGATATAGACGGTGTATACACCCTGGAGGTGACGGATATAGACGGCGTATACACAATGCAGAAGCTCCATATACCTCTCACCCTATATACTCTGAGCGCCTGTAACCCGGCAGAATAATGTAACGCTCTGGTCTGTTTATAACTGGACTGTAATAGGATATAAACTACCACCTGGTACGTTGCTGAGCCAGGTAGATCCCGGCCTGTGATGACTTTATTACCCTCTCGTCCTGACTGCCCTTTAGTTTAAGAAGAGCCCAGAAAGGTCGATGGCTGCGTCATAGGGGCAGAAATGCTCTGAAATGCTCATTATCGCTGTGTTTTTGTCTGTCTGACAATGGATATAATTTACATTAACCTATGAACAGAGGCTGAGCGTAGACGGGCCGGAGGGGCTCCAGCTGCTGCAGGACTAGGATTACAAGCAGAGTTGTCTGGGCATGCTGGGATTTGTAGTCCTTTTGTGGGGAAATATTTTAAAGTCAGTGTCCCTTTCTGATAAACTCTTCTTCTTTGTCCCAGGGAGGTGAAGGGACACTGATGACTGACACACGGGGGAGCAGAGGGGACACTAATATCTGTGACACACGGGGGAGCTGAGGGGACACCAATGACTGTGACACATGGGGGAGCTGAGGGCACACTAGTGTGACACATGGGGGAAGCAGTGGGGACACTAATAAATGTGACACAGGCGGAGCAGAGGGGACACTAATGACTGATACACTGGGAGAGCAGTGGGGACACTAATGACTGATACACGGGGAGAGCAGTGGGGACACTAATGACTGACACAGGGGGAGAGCAGTGGGGACACTAATGACTGACACAGGGGGAGAGCAGAGGGGACACTGATGACTGTGACACAGGGGGAGAGCAGAGGGGACACTAATAAATCTGACACAGGCGAAGCTGAGGGGACACTAATGACTGAGCCTCCAGTACTAAATGTTATATTGCTGCTATAAAATAAATGACAATAATAATCTCATATACAATATCTGGAATGAGGGGAATGACAAGTAACAGCATCTTTTCTGCATTACCAGGAATGATGACCGTATTAGACAGTTACTCTCATTATTCTATCACATAACATACTCAGAAACAATGTCCGTCACACTCCGCGCTCTCAGAATGATCTTTAATGTCAAAGCGTCTATTTAATTATTCCCTTCTTGTGTCTATTATTCGCCATCTACACGTGTCTGACGGAGAAATGTACCCAGAGATAATATGCTTCAAAATACCGGACTGAGTACAAACCCCACCCCAACATGATTACAGTCCCCTATGTACCCCCTGACCCTTCAGCCATAAGAGAAGCTTCAATAAGAAACTACACAAATAATAGAACTTCTGAATATTTTACGAAAGAAAAAAATAGGAAACAAGGGGAGCATTTTTTTTTTTTTTTTTTTATTTAATATATATTTTTTTTTTTTTAGGGAGTCCACTGCAGACCCAAATCCCAGCAGACCCCCTACAGCCCCTGGCCCGCTAGCAGCCGTTCTGGTTATAGTTACGTCCTTAGCGTATCACAATGCACCCCAATATATAATGTAGTCTGTGTCTCTCTCTCATTCTATGATCTTCAGCTAAAATAGACACAAAAATTGAGTTTATTTTTCATTGCGTTGTCATTTTATGCCACAGGCAGCGCCGATAAGACATTTCCGCTCCGCCGCTGTTATTTCCCACGTCTTATAATTTAAGTCTTGCGCCTTACTCATGTATTCTCTGTCTGGCAAACTCTGCTACTAAGTGCAAAGTGATTTTGCTGGAGCAGAAAATGACAACAGATAACAGGCGCCCAGCGCTTTGTGGGTTTACGTCTGAAAACAGATCTGTTTCCCCGAACGCTTGCAGAATAAAAAAACACAATTTCTTTGCCTGTTTGGCCTCTCAGCCATTTCATCGGCTGAAATATTGTGATGTCCTGACCTCCTGCAAAGACAGAATCTCTGCTATCCGCTGTCAGCGGTGTCTCTGTAATAAACCCACCGCGGAGACCGACGCTGGGGTCCAGATAGGGCAATTTGTCATGTTCAATATCTCACAGTAAAACTGCGTTTGATAATGATCCAGAAAGTCTATGTTTGATGTGATGGAGGGAAATTTATCTGCTTCTATATTGAGGAATCAGAAAATTGGTTCCTACTGTGAAATATGTTGTTACAATCAGAGCCTAAGGTGAGCGTCTATAATCCAGCCATTCACAGCGCTGTGCGACTTGGGGCCTATTTATTAAGTCCTAAACCACACAAACGTCTTTTTCTGCATGGTTTAGCCATTTTTAATTACTTAGCTATCTAACAAAAGCCTAACGTAGGAGATATCGCATTAAACCACTGTCCCCATAATTCTCAATGGGGACTGCGGTCTGGGGCTATTTAACAAGCTCCAAAAAGATTAGCTTTTCGGAGATTGACGCCGTTGGCTGACGACATCTGAAAATGGCGTTAACTGTTCTACCTATGGGGAGGGCGTTGCGTTAGAGGGAGCATTGGACCTTTCTGTTCTCCCTTACGGTTATCACCGCAAAATTGTTCTGTGCCTTCGCATCCCAACGGTTACATGTCCCGGAGTTGAAAGGTCATGAAAGTCACTGGGATGATATGATACGGAGGGGCATATGGGGCCGTTAATAAATAGATCCCATATTTCGTTGTATATATCAGCAGCGTCTCAACCATCTATACCACTTATCTGGGTATTGAATTCTACTAGTGCAGTAACACGGAGGAATGCCAGGGGCAAACACAGGATTTGTAGAGGGGGGTTTCCACACCATGCCGCAATGTGGGCGTGACCAGCATGCATGGGGGCGTGGCTATAATTTTAGACAGTGCTTGGCTGCTCTCCAACTCTTCCTATCCCCATAATATACATGGGCAATGCTGCGTGTACTACTGTTAGGTACACGCAGCTCTCCCTTTTCAAGCAGAGCCGTGTGAAGCGGAGGCAGGGTCCAGCCACCTCAATTATACAGTACCCCAGGCTTGGAGGGGGTTTTCAGGCACTAGGAAACCCCCCTCCCCCCCTTCCCCCCCCCCTCGGTTTGCCTATGAATTCTGTGCTGGCCGTCCAATTTCGCAAATGAAGTCCACAGAGAACAATTTAATCAGAAGTCCGTTAACCTACCAGCGTGTTTTGAGAATATTTAAGACGGTGCGATCAGCCAGAAACCTAGATCAAACAGCCGTGTTCTCCGGAGAACGGACATCGCACAATTTATGAGCGGTTAACTCAAGAGAAATCCCAGACTTCTCCTGCATTAACCAACATTACGTGAGGACCAGCATGTTTGTAATTTACTAAGTAGCTTTTCGCTGCAAACGAACGCCACATGACCACATCCAAACCTTACTCAGAGAGCACCTCGATCGTAACCGAACCAAAGACAGCAAAGCTCACCCCTGTGCCACCCAGATGATTGAAAATAAATACAAATCGCCAACCCAAAGGGTTCTAATCAGGCGCTAATTCAATCAAAATTGAAATACAGACCTTACTTGTTGGTTCCATTCACCAATATCAATGTTATATCTACATATAGCGAATACAAATATACATAAAAATATGAAAACACAAAAATAAAAAAATTCAGTTAAAAAATGAATTGACAGTGATTGGTCTGCAGAGATCTGCTGCTTCTAATGTGTCATAATCCTATAAACTAAACTAAGAAATACAAAAAGTAATACCAAATAGACCCTATAAAGGCCATCGGTTTAATATATGACTATTAGGTGTATTCTAGATGGTAAACTTACATTTACGTTTGGTAGAACAGATGCGCTTCTTTATTACTTTTTAATTTCTTATTGTAAATAAATTAAATATTCATTCAAAGTTTTTAAGTAATAAAAAAGTAATATAATAAGAGTCTGTTGTTCTACATAAGACAGCGGTTTACTAAACCAATGCCGGTCCGGCTGCCTGTAGCTCTACATAGAGACTGTCTGCACAGTGTCAGTCTGCTTCAGGTAAAGGGCAGAGGTATATGTAGAGGGAAGGTTAGTATAATAAGGGGTTGAACAGCGACCACTGGTGTGCAGAATAAGAGGCATTACATTGTGCCATTAATCAATCTTGCCCAAGATTTGACATTTTCAAGGAATTCTTTTTTCATAAAAGGACCTTCGTACATATACACAGACTGTTATATCCACTGTAGTGGAAGCGATAGTGCACACAGATACTATAACATAAAGCGGATACCTGAATAAAATGCCAGTATAGCTTCATCCTCTTGGCTTTGGCGTAGTTGCATTCGATGAGCCTTGGTCGGCTGTTCACATCCACCAGACACCGGTTGTCATCGTCATCGATGGTCGGACTCAGGATCCCCACGTGGAGCTGCTGGTTACTCGTGTAGTAAACTTTCTGCAGATAACAAACACTACGTCAGTTTTATTGTATAATACTGTGCAATACAGAAGCTCGACAGGTCATTACTGTTGGATAAATCCCTTTTATACCAGCCCCATGTCAGCCACTTTAACGAATTAGGTTATATTTTCTTTTCTGCGCTACATACTACGCGGTAGCAGATGTTTACGACTATCAGGGCCAAGGATGGTTTAGGAGATGGACTTTGTCTTTTAATGAAGGTTTTGATGATAAAAAAAAGCATGAGGGAAATTAACTAAAACTAAAATGTCAAAACACAGAAGGGGATTTACTGTAGCCTGTACCTTCTGCCAAATACTACAGGCTTCAGTAACTCAAATCTACACCCCCACCACCCTGGAACCCTGTAGTCCTGTTGTTTATGCTGGTGTCAAAGCACTTTGTGTGGTCTGTGAATGTATACTAGAGTATAGAAGCTGTGGCTGACCAATAGATGCCTCTGATATATCTGTGAACCTGCAATAAAAGGATAATAAAGTTGACACTAATTGGAAAATGAGAGTGAGCGTATGAGGAGACTGTCTTTATAGTTTTAAATAAAAGACCAGCAAGGGCAATTGTTAATTTTACAATGTCCGCAGCATATTTTGGTCCCCGTTTTGTGCTGGTTCCTCTTCCATACGTACAGTATTGTGTTACTTTGTTAGATGGAGACTGAAAACTATCAATGTTCATTGTAAGTTGATATTGCAACATAGAGACATCAGGAATACTCTGTAGCATGATAAACAGATACATTATATTACAGATTTGTGCCAATATCACATCACAGTAATCGGACAGATTTAAAAGAAAGGCTGTTGAATTATCTGCAGTATTATTGACCATTTAGCAGATTCCTTAACAAACCACTATATGTAGAAGGTCTACAGACCCCATAATTAATTATAGTAATTACTTTATCTCTATATAGACTGCAAGCTCTTTAGGCAAGGGAATTCTCTCTCAGATTTGTGGTGGTCCACACTTACTGCTTTTTATTTGAATATTTAGTGTGAACGCCTCATTTCACTGCGAATCGCATCAAGGCCCTCGCCCCGTCCACTTCACTATGAGATGGGCTGGAGGAGATCCACCCGGAATTCTGTAGTCTCCCGGACATTCCGGGAGTATGGAAAATCTATTGTGATTTTATTGTTTGTTGTGGAATCGCTGCTTCCATTGTTTCTCTACAAAAGCAGCGAAGTCTCAATTTCGGATACTTCTCTTCTCAGTCAAGTCCATCGCTGGCCTTCCTTGGTGTAGACGACACCATCCGTTATTTAGTGATAACTTCTAATTAATTTTTTAACAAATCCATTACAAATATATTTATTTCGATATAAACACACAAACGGTGTTAATATGAGGATACAGGAACATCGCAGGGTCTGAGAATGTATTTTCTGTGCAGACTAAACCAGCCTTGTGGAGAAATAGCCGGATTTAAATAAAGTAACTAAAATATAAGATTGTTTTTCAGTTATCTCCCAGACCCACTTGATGTAAAGGACCCGATGAGCATCATTAATATTTATAGGGCAGCAGACACTGAGTCGCTGCCTAGCCAAGCGTCTGACACCCCAATCCTGACTCAGAGCCGAGTTACAGACATAATACAATGGCGTCACTTCTGATTCCCAGCACTCGTTACCCAGAAGGCAGCAGGACTCCTGCATCCTGACTATTAATACTCGCTCACCATCAGTGATACGGAGACCACGTTTAATGGTTCTGATATGTAGCAAGCAATGAAAACGTCATTATTATTATAACGGCGCTGAGTGGTGGTGTAGAAACAGACGCCGATTGCAGCGTTCAATCACTGTCAGCCTTAAACACAACTCTTCCCACAGATCACACTCGGCAAGAATCACAGGGATGCAAAATATTGTCTGTAATTTTGTTGTTAGAGCAGTTTGTTTGGACAAGTGGGGATATAATATACAGATGGTGAAACGCGGGGAGGAAGTGCTTACAGCAGCGACTTCTACTCCCAGCTGAACTGGAAGACAAATGTTCTCCCAGAGATCCCAATTTAGCGGCCTCCGCCTGAGCCAATTATAGTGACAACTCTTCCAGGGAACGTCTCATTTAGCCCTCATCTTACAAACACTAAGTTTGCGCCTCGGTGTGCGGTACAAGCCAAAATAGTGATCTATTGATCACTATAGTGAACGCTTGCATCATACTTGCATTAGTTTTTTTGCACACTGAGTAGCTCATAAACGAGCAATTTGCATCCAAGATGCATCCAGCGTTTGGTAAAAATTTTAATGCAATGCCGAGAGTACAGACATAGGGTCTTGTGTACAAGACGCTGTCGAAAATCACTGCACAGCATCCTAGTTCTGCGTTTGTGTGACCAGCGCACATCAAGGTGCACATAATGGGCCTGAGGCATTAAGGAGAGCAAGGCAAAAAAAAAAAAAGAGTTAATTTGATCCTGGACAAACCATGTTACAATGTAAGGAGTGCAAATTAGTTTATTATTTTGCACATAAGGAAATTACTGGCTGTTTTTCCATGTAGCACACAAATACTTCATAGTTTTATTTTTACGCTGAAAATTTGATGATCTAGAACATACCCTACCCCAACTATAAATCTGTGCCCACATTTTAAGTTTACCGCCACAGCAACATGGTTTTGCCAAGGTGCAAAGTTACTCTTTTTTTTTTTGCTTTGCTCTCCTTAATGACTCAGACATGTAAAAGTGTAACTGTGGCATCAAAGAGCATCCTGCTCTGTACTGCAAGGTACACCCTCGCTCCATCCAACCCCCCCCCCCCCCCAATTAAGTGCACCCACTCCATACTGCAAGGTACGTCCTCGCTCCACCCAACCCCCCCATTAAGTGCACCCACTCCATACTGCAAGATACGCCCTGGCTCCACCCAACCCCCCCATTAAGTGCACCCACTCCATACTGCAAGGTACGTCCTCGCTCCACCCAACCCCCCCATTAAATGCACCCACTCCATACTGCAAGATACGCCCTGGCTCCACCCAACCCCCCCATTAAGTGCACCCACTCCATACTGCAAGGTACGTCCTCGCTCCACCCAACTCCTCCCTTCCTCTAGGGCACCTACTCCATACTGCAAGGTACTCCTCGCTCCACCCAACTCCCCCCTTCCTCTAGTGCACCTACTCCGTACTGCAAGGTACTCCTCGCTCCACCCAACTCCTCCCTTCCTCTAGTGCACCTACTCCGTACTGCAAGGAACGCCTTCGCTCCACGCAACTCCTCCCTTCCTTTAGTGCACCTACTCCGTACTGCAAGGTACATCCTCGCTCCACCCAACTCCTCCCTTCCTCTAGTGCACCTACTCCGTACTGCAAGGTACGTCCTCGCTCCACCCAACTCCTCCCTCCCTCTAGTGCACCTACTCCGTACTGTAAGGTACGTCCTCGCTCCACCCAACCCCCCCCCATTAAGTGCAACCACTCCATACTGCAAGGTACGTCCTCGCTCCACCCAACCCCCCTCATTAAGTGCACCCACTCCATACTGCAAGGTACGCCCTCGCTCCACCCAACTCCTCCCATTAAGTGCACCCACTCCATACTGCAAGGTACGTCCTCGCTCCACCCAACCCCCCTCATTAAGTGCACCCACTCCATACTGCAAGGTACGTCCTCGCTCCACCCAACTCCTCCCATTAAGTGCACCCACTCTATACTACAAGGTACGTCCTCGCTCCACCCAACTCCTCCCTTCCTCTAGTGCTCCTACTCCATACTGCAAGGTACGCCCTCGCTCCACCCAACTCCTCCCTTCCTCTAGTGCTCCTACTCCATACTGCAAGGTACGCCCTCGCTCCACCCAACTCCTCCCCTCATCCAGTTTCCCTACTGGTATACAGAGAAGAGCTGCCGACACATTAGGGATCATTCATCAATACAAGTTCAGTCTGTGCACAGGTACAGAACATGTGTCCGTCCTGCATTATGCCTAGAAGTCCGTGTGCACGGCTGCATGGGATGAATGATCCTTAGTGTACCAGGATTGCAGGTTTCTCTCCTCTGTGTACCAGAAGAATACTGGATTATAGCTGCCTGCGTGCACTACCTGATAACTGCCACATGTGGGCGCTATACAACGATCATGTTGATGATCGTGGATTTAAAGTTTACCCAGCAGCAGATGGATGGTAACAGAGCAGCTTGGAGGAAATATCTCGCTCAGTTATCTGCTGCATAAACTATGAACATTTAAAGTTACTTTAAGGACAATTCAAGAACAATCAATAAGTTCTTTACCGGGAGGACAAAAAAAAAACCAAACAACATCTTTTGATAAACACCTGGGACCAGAAGCCAATGGTGTAAACACAGCGCCGGCGATGAAAGACCCTTGGTGCACGTCCAAGAATGGGGAACAAAGCTTCCAATATGTTGATTCAGTCTTATAAAAGGCGGCAGACAGCGCTGTAATGTCAGTATTGATGGTGAACACAATACCCACATCCAGAGCACTTCTCAGGGAATAAGAACCAATAACGCCGTCGTTTCACACAATGTAAGTCCAGCGACGGAGGACAGAGGAGGCGGCCTCGGAGGTCAGCGACATTATTTTATTTTCTTTCTTTATTTTTTGCCCTCTAATGTAAAAAGTGTTTTGCTGAATGGTATCAGGACTTTGTAAATAATATTAACACCATTTTATTTTAATGCAGGGTTACAGGTATATACAGGATTTACAACCCAACACTTTCCAGACTGATCTACATTAAGGGCTTCATTTAGGTTGGGCATAAGCACATTTGTGAGGCATTAACAGATGCATTTTCGTTCTGTGAGTGATAAAACGCGTCAGAATTTATATTTGCGCTTAATTTAGACTTTCAGCCCCTCGTGTATGGAGAGTCAGAGTAAGAGGCCGTGTCTGACCCCGGATTTTGGTGAGAAAGGCTTCTAAGCCCAGCCTCGCCCCCTATTAGGAACATTTTAAAAATGTAGGTAGCCCAGTGAGCCAGCCCAAGGTAGCCCACTAAGGACCGGCCTGAGATGCCCCCACAGCCCTTGAAAGAGACAAAATTATGATAGCAGCAGCACTACGTAGCTACTTCTGATTGCCTATTGACCCTTCCGGCTGACGTACTTCATCTAATAGTGTGGCGGATATATTATATGAAGTCTCAGCCATCTATTGTCCTTAAAGGTAGCACAATGCTGAATAACAGCATAATCCAGAGGAATACTTAAGTCAAATGTACAGGAGGGGAAAACTGAAAACTAAACATTTTCCACAAAGCTTTAAAACAACTGTCTATCCCCATTTTTTGATACGTCCCCTTTAAGAATGAAACACACATTACTTCATGTAATTCTTGCTCTATAACTGCACAGAACAAAGGAACTAATAGCACCGACTGCAAACACCATCTCCCGGCCCTGTGCCGAGTTGCCTGGGCTGATTACCTGCGCCTTTACTTCACTCGTGTCTGATATCGATCGGGCTCCATTTTATCACATCAGTTACATCTGTATTAAAAATTGATGGATGATCCAAATTGGATTGAAGGATGAGTCCGCTCTGGGTAATGTGTTGCCGGCCTGAAAGCCAAATCGCTTTGAAATGAGCACAGTCCTCTCTCGTATCTGTGCTTAGTAAACATCTGCTTTTCTGTCCAGATATTTTGTGCGCCACGCTAAGAAATCTATATAATAATACAACTAGATCGCACACTGTGTGCAGATTTATTTAATCAGCTCTCTAAAGAGTTCTGTCACCTAAACAAATTGAAGGTAGCCATTTTGTAGGCGGAGCCAATACTCAACTTACTGACTCAATGGAAACCAGTCATGTTATTGACACAGGGGGTATATTTACTAAACTGCGGGCTTGAAGTGGAGATGTTGCCTATAGCAACCAATCAGATGTTGGTTATCATTTATTTAGCACATACTACAAAATGACAGCTAGACTCTGATTGGTTGCTATAGGCAACATCTCCACTTCTTCAAACCCGCAGTTTAGTAAATCTAGCCCATAGAGCGCAAAGCTCTATGATCAGAGTCTTAGAATATTCTACTGAAGATTTACCTATAATTATCCTTGTCTACATTTTTGACACAAGGGACAAGATCATGGACCCGCCAACTGCGCAATGACCCACGACAAACAGACATCAAGGCCCTGCCCACTTTAGAAGCAAGCAAGGTGGGATCCGAAATTCGGGAGGGTCTTGGACATTCTGGGAGTGTAGGCAGGTGTGCGTATAATCCACAATAGTAAATCTTTGCATTAAAATCTATAGTATCATTTTAGATAGCAAATAATGCAAACATTTGCAATTCTTCTTGTAAAATGATTATTTACATTGTTATGTTACTCATGAGTTCTTCTTAACTTAAATTTTAACACCTACATCCAGATTTATATATACACAATCCAGGAGCCGCACTTTTGCGTGTCTCCGTGTTTGCACATTACACACACACGCGTATGATGCTGACAATCCTGTATGTAAAACTTCCACATAGAACCTGCAAATGTTGTTGACACAGTCGTTCCAAAGAATAAAAATCAAACAAGCCCCCCCGATGTCACGGCTGAAAGGCATCAAACCTCTCTTTGTTCCTAAATTGACTTTTAACACCATGTGACTAATCCACAGGCACAAAGGACCACAGCTATTTTCATTAAGATGTAATTATTGAGTTACTTCAATTATGCATGTTCTTGTACTAAAATAAACCACATTTTGCTGCCTTGGTGAGTGAAAGCTTTCCAATTATATTTCCTAAAATGCCTGGGTTCAACCCCATGGAAACAGACCGGTGACACAATGAGAGAAATCCACGTATCTCTTAGTCGTAAATAATACCACGCCGTCACGGTAGGCGCGTAATACGCCATCAGAAGCATGAATGGTCATTGTATGGTTCCAGCATCCAGTAAACACCTGTAGACGGCTGATAAGGACCTATATAGGGGCGTCATACATAACCTCATACTTAGTATTTTACAATATCTACAGAAAACCCTGCAGACAACCAGTGTGCGGACCTCTCTACAGACCGGCAGCTTCATCCCTCCACATGAACAGCTGCAATGCTTGTTCTGTATTTATGTCTGTTCTATGTCTGTATATCCTTTTCCAAACACTGCCTCTGGCCTTCTATGTATATTTTGTCATCTTGCTGCCCCTCCCCCCTATCCATTCCCCAACGTCTCACCCCTCTATCACAAGGGTGCAGGGGTAGAGGCACAAAGGATGCAACTGGCGCTAAGCCTGGGCCCGTCCTAACATAGTTACATAGGAAGGTTGAAAAAGACACAATCCCCCTGTTGTTTGCCTTTACAGCTGCTGCCTGGCACTGTGCAGAAACTCAGCTTTCTGCCAGCTAGTGAGTCCTTCCCACCTCTATTTTCCCCAGTTGTACCTGATATAATGTATAAAGAGCACAGTTATTCCTGCGGTGTCGGTACATAGCCTCAGATTTATCTACGTTACATTCCATCTGCTGCGTTGCGGCTTAGTTTTCGATTTCGTCCCAGTCATTCTGAAGTTACTATTCTGCTCTGTGTTAATGACCCTCCACAGCTTGGTGTCATCAGCAACTATGAACACTTTTACTAATGACCTTGTAGATGACCTCTGAGACACTGAAAAGGACAGGGTCAAAATGGATCGCTGGAGTACACCACAAATAACTTCAGCCCAAGAGAAATAGTTTTCATTTATAACAAACCTTTGTTCAAAATTCAATATATCTGATACATTTCATTACCAAGATCTAGTTTGAGACTTGGGGCTATATTCTATGCTGGTGGGAGTTTGGGGGGTCATTAGTGGACCACCTGGTCACGCTATTAACCAATGTGAGGAGATTTCAAATCATTCCCTTCTTACTTAATGTCGTCACTTTATCTCACTCATATCTCTCTATATACAGAACTATATTAAGAGTTTCTTCGACCATATATCTATCTATCTCTATATCTATCTATCTCTTTCTATCTCTATATCTATATATATTTTCAGTAGCCGGAAAATATTGTGTACACATGTCTGTGGTCTATATCAACCCAGATTTACACCTATACATTATCCCGTCTTCTTCTTTTCTAATAACAATTACTTCTACTAGTAATTCTATAAGATCTCCTTGTATTATACAAAGAGTAAATGCAAAATACTAATTATTACATGTACAATTTACATTATTTGACTAAAGACTGGAGGGAGTTGTATAAGATTAAATGACTGAGATAGCGATGGACGTACAACCTAGAACTCAGATGTTATGTAGCTATGACGCTGTCCTACAATTGGGACTAACCTGCGGGGTCATTCCATGGCAGATATATAAGATGGGGATGTTGTCCGTGTCCGGCCCCTGGTCGAGGCAAAGGTCCGTCTTTAGGGAGTTCTGCAGCTACAGAAGGTAGAGAAACAAATTGTTACCTACAGGCGTGTCACAGAAATAGTGTGTGTGTATATTATAGATAATATTTTACAGTGTTTAATCTGTAAATAACAAATCGTGAAATTGAGATTAGAATAAAAGAAGTGAAACTAAAATTGTACGAGAGATACACTGGAAATGAATAAACTAAACCACATCCACAACAGATAATTATGTAACTTGGTGTCATTTTTTTTTTGAAAACTGGAGGAAATCTTCATATAATATTCCTCTGTGGATCAATAACCAGCCAACGTGTGCACATAACAGGAGATTAGAAGATCCAGTCTCATTGGTAACGTGTGACCATCTTTATGGCACTTTATATTGGTGAAACACATGTACTTTACATCAGGATTAGTTGTCACTGATTCTACGGTGACCAAATAGTTCTCCCTCAGCTAAGTGACAGCAGGTTTTTGTGAACACCATAAGGAACAACGGTCCCCATTACCTTTCCTGTTCCATATAAATATGACACGTGTCCAACCTACAGATATTAATGGATTACGCACAGATAGAATTTACCCAAAGGTTTAGTCATCAATGGGAGTATTAAGAGTGACTTATAGATATAATGGGATCACATTAGAGATGCTCACTGACCCCCGTGAACTGATTTTGGTTTTGGATCTGGATTAGCTTCATGTTTTGGTTTTGGTTTTATGCTGTTTGATGTATTTTGCATCAATGAGTAACGCAGACTCCGATACGCGGTGTGTTTGGAAGGACCAGTGACCGTATTTATAAATTGTAAGTTCTTAATGTCCTTCTAACCTAACTGGGGAATTTGGAGAACATTTATGAAAACTGGTAGACATGAAACGGAAGACGTAACCCATAGCAACCCATCACATTCTTACTAGCAGTGGTGATAGAACAGTTTAGAATATCAAAGCAATTGTCTTGAATGGTTGCCATGGGTTACAGCAGCTGTCTCCTTTCTACCAGTTTGCATAAATTTCCTAATGTATCCAAATATCTGTCTCCATTCATTTGAAAAATCAAAAATTCCCATATTGTGCAATTTGAATAAAATAACCATTAGTGGCAACGGGTCACACAGAGGTGGTGGGTGGGGGGTCTATGGAGCTGTCTGTTACACAATCAACAGGAGGGTCACGTATTTTAGGGTCCGCTGAGTACGGCACGCTGATGTCCTTCACATTGAGATAAAATGACACATTAATCAAAGACAAACTGGACTGAGAAATTGGATCTGCTTTTTCGAGCAAAGAAAAGATATTTATTATCCTGTCTGATTACCAAACTCATTGTGACTGTAATGTGAAATGTGATTGTCCGTGGGTAGCGCGGGAATAAAGCCCCGGCTGCTCTGTACGCCAGCGCTCACTGCGTCTGATCGGAGGTGACACCTGGGCAGGGGGGCAGGAGATGTACAAGGGGGATGAGAAGTGAAGATGACTCTGTGCCCACGGGGAGCGAGGGTTCATAAGATTATTCCCTCCAGGATAGGAGCACTGCGATTTTCATGGAGAAATCCATGGAGTAATGACCTTATAAATAATGGGGTACTTCGATCACCCCATTTAGCCGATGCAATTAAGGCAAATAAAATCAGTATAAAAATGAAGCAATTTTGTGTTGTGACTGAATTGTTACCACAGACGGTGACATCAACCTGACGTGTCTGGGTCACTCCTGAGCCGGAACCAGTCTCCAATAGTTCTATTATAATGCACTGTGCACAATTACATATTATATTACTAATTATATATTGCATCATGTACAATGATTAGATATTATGTCACTGTTTGCGTGGGTTTCCTCCAGGTGCTCCGGTTTCCTCCCACACTCCAAAAACATAGTGGTAGGTTAATTGGCTGCTATCTAAATTGACCCTAGTGTGTGTGTGTGTGTGTGTGTGTCTGTCTGTCTGTCTGTCTGTCTGTCTCTGTCTGTCTGTCTGTCTGTGTATGTTAGGGAATTTAGACTGTAAGCTCCAATGGGGCAGGGAGTGATGTTAGTGAGTTCTCTGTACAGCGCTATATAAATAAATGGTAATTATAATAATAATAATAATAATAATAATGTCACTAACACTATATTGCATCATGCATAATTATTATATATTATTACGTTACTAATACTATATTACAATGTGCACAATTATTACATATTAGGTCACCAACACCATTATATAGTGATATAATATGTAATAATTGTACACAATGTAATATAGTATTATTAATGTAATATATAATAATTGTGCTCGATACAATATATAGTGTTAGTGGCATAATATGTAATATTGTATTGTACATAATTATTATATATTATTACGCTACTATTATATCACATTGTGCGCAATTATTACATATCATTATGTCACTAACGCTATATTATATTATGCACAATTATTATGTTAATAAAAACAAAAATATATCATTTTAACTCTCCCGCACCCAAATAACAGTACAGGGGTCCAATATCATGTTGGGATACTCTGCCCCTACGTCCTCGGTGCCCTTAAACAGCTCAGTCACACCCGACGGGTGGGGGCCACACGTCTCCCCGGTACTAGAACCCTCTGCTCCTGCTGACTGAAGAGAGGATTGAGCCATAGCCATGTAGTAAAGATGAGCACCCCCTATAATGGTTATATTACAGATTATAATCTAATCATTGTTCTACTGATGTGCAGGGTATCTATGTACTAACCTCTGTCAAAATGTTTCTCCAGCTTTGGAGAAATTGCCTCAATCTATTGACGGATATATACAGATGTATTTTGTGCAGCGTTGCAATAAGGGGGGGAAACTTTAGCCCGGGGGGAGGGGCCAGCTCAACAGCCTATTAGGAACATTTTATAGGAACAAAATGCAGGTGCCCAGTGACCCTGGGTAGCCCACTATGGGACCAGACCCTGGGGGCAGAAATCCCCCCTAAACAGCCTCTAATTACAACCATGTAACAGCGCTAACACCTGATGTATCGTTACCCACAATGCTGTGAACTTCTAATATTAAGGGAACACTGTAAATAATTTAATTTATTAAAAAATTAGATATAAATGCGCCCCTGAATTCTGCATCTTAAATCTTACAGTTTCGGAAACAAAATAACTTGTTCTATATTAGAATATACTAAAGAATAATAAATGGGAAAAAAAATAATAAATTATGACTATATTTTAATAAATATAAGAGGGCGCTGGGTGTTCTAATCCAGATTTGGCAGCACAGTGCTGATGCTTCTCCTGTACAGATCCCCACGGGGGTCTGGCCTCATCGGCTGTTTATAATAATGTGAGCTACACAGGGTTGCTCAGAGTTCACATTGCTGCTATTTATAAAGCACAATATTTTAAACGCAGCGGCCGACTGGCGAGTAAAGGAATAAAGCTCCCTCTGCCAGAGCAGGGATTATAAAGAAACCTTCTGTTTGTAAAACGAGGATCTAGTCTAAACCGTGTGCTCTCAACATACAGCCGCTGGGGTTGGGTGACCAGTCAGTAAAACACTGCAATGATCTGTGCTGCAGAGAGCCTGGATCAGGTCTATATGCAGATCAGGAACGAGAGGACTTTATGTTAATTATGTTTCAGATTTGTTTTCCATTTTATGCATTCTTATTTAATGCCAAGATACCACTTATTGTCTGTCTGTATGTACTCAAGAAACAGCAACCACCCGCTCCTATTTAATCTCTGGAAACGTGGACAATACAACAAGAGGAACGTACAGTCGGAGTACATTCATTAGCTGCGTTTTTTGGCAGTGCATTCGCTAAACGCGTTGAAAGTCATTTACAGAGCGCAGAACAGACAGGACCCCCTAGGTGGCGCTGTAGATTTCTGCCAGACGCCATGGATTTGTGGGAGGAGCTGGGGGTGGAGCGAGGACATTCCTTGCTAATTAACGATGTGCATAATTATTGCAGAGCAATGCAAAAACGAGGATTCATTTTGTGGAGCAAGATTACCAGCATGAAGGGGGGGGAGCGGGTGTATTTTTAGGGTGTCCCTTGCGGAAGGGTGCAGACATTTTTTGACGCCAACACATGAATTCTGCAACAGTAGAGATCAGGCCTTGTCCTGTATTTTTAATAGGACACGTGTTGCGCCTTCCAATTGCAACTTGGAGGATCGCTGTGCTAGACGCACTTTGCTTGGTGTAAGAACAAAGAGCTTCAAAAACACCCTAAAGTTTCACATGTAATAAAGACAGTTCGATGTCCTCTCTCTCTCATAATTCATTTAATTTATAGGAGGTTAAATCGAGCAGTGTTTTAGGAAAAAAATTTAAAAAGTTGAATTCAACGAACGTCGTGGTTCTAGAGTTGTAGGCGGGTGGCCTTTGCATCTCCCTGCAAACTTATAGTCTGCATTGGCGTCTCCTGACAGCGGGGAGTACATGCGCCAGATAGACCCTCTAGGCCTGGCCAACCTGCTGCACTCTAAGTGTTGTGAAACTACAATTCCCAGCATACCCTGCCAGCTATAGACGCGCTATCTGCTGGAAAAGCATGCTGGGACTTGTAGTTTCCCAACGATTGGAGAGCCAGGCTTGCTCTAAACACAGCAGCGATTTACAGTGACAATCTGGTGCAATTAATGAGGTTCAGCGACGAAGAATTATATTCTGTATACTGGGTAAAGTTTTTGGCCATTGTGCATTTATAACTAACAATATACTTCACATCGCAGCCCCCAATGTTTGTAGAATCCACATATAACTGCAGTAAAGGTGATGTTGCCCATGGCAACCAGTGTCTGTCATTGTTCCAGTGTTCCTCAGATAATGAAAGCGAATCTTTGATTGGTCGCTATGGGCAACACCACATTTTATTTATAGCAAACTGGAGAAAATGTTACAGATATTTACATATATATTTGTTTAGGCAGAGTCGTAAGAAATTAGTTTTTCTTGGCTGACCTCCCCGTGCCTGGTCCTCGATAGGAAAATAACTCATTCATTCTACCTGGAATAGGGGGAGGGGGAGTCTTTGGGGGAAGGGGGAATCGTGGAATATGGGCAGCATTGCTCGGATAAATCTTTGACATCCTGTCCCAGACACTTTATTTTGCATTTATTAACAAAATCTGCAGGACAATGACCCAAAATACTCTGGCACTGTTCTTGTGTGTTGAACATATAATAATAATAATAATAATAATAATAATAATAATAATATGTATAAAACCTGTGTATTAGTAAGCTAGTGAATATACCTGTATAATACAGAAGTGTGGCCATCTATACTGCTCAGCGTCATACATCACACACACACAGGTGAGAATCGCGGTCCCATACCTAACACCGCCATAGGTCTTTCACATTCCTGTTACGTTGTTGCAACAAAGTAACAGGAATTGTGGCTAAGGTATATTTTGGAGAAGAGGTCAGGTATGTTCCCAGAGGATGACCTCTCACATTGTCTGGACACATGATGAAGCCTCAAGCACACAAGTAGATGGGTTAGACTACAGTTACAGGTAACTTTTAATTCCATCTATGTTTGTTACATCACTAGAAGACACAGAAAAAATGGGGGACTAGGCTGCCCCTTCAGATCACTTTAACTTGTTGACTAATTTTAAACTTTTTACTAAATACATTTCTCTTTTTCTTGCTTCCCTCTGTGCTTTGCAGTTGTGTATTTATAGAATCAGGCAGAGATGTTTATAATGTGGTGCTTGGATATACGACAACTCTGTGCATCGGATACAATTGTATCTAGAGCGCGACTTTGTCAGACAACAGAAACAAGGACAGATGATATAAATACACTACTAGAAAGCAGAGGTAGGAGCTGCAAATAATAGCAGCGTAATTAGTAAAACAAAAGTAGGATAAAAGTAATTGTAGGATAAAATGGGCAATGTGACTTAAGTAAGACAATGTGTAGCGTTCCTCTTTCCAGTCTGCTGTACACATTGATGTAAAGGCTGATTCATATCCTTAACGCAGCGCAGGAGACGGACTCACCACGCCGTAGGCGATGTTGTCAGAGTAGGTCCTCATCTCTGGATACACGGTCACAAGGTACCACCGGAAGGTCTTACACTGCAGCCTCTTCCTCAGAGCTTTCCTCTCTGATATGTCACCTATGTCAATCCCGGGGTCCTGCAGGGGGGAGAAGGGAACGGCGTGAGTCAGCGAGTCCCGGTCTCCGGAGCCAGGATGATTAATCACAAGGGAGCAGTGATTGGATGCGACCATATTACAGACTGTTCCCACGAGCTGCCGGCATTGATAATGTGTAATAACCAGAACGGCCTCCCGGACACCAACTAAATGCAAAATAATCTTATAGCATAACAAAATGCAGGTTATTATATGATTATATCCCCTGCACATCACTGCGTAACATTATAATAAACAAAGAAGTAATATTTCACAGACTGTATACATAGTGCATAGAAATGTTTCTGGAGATTTATTAAGGTGGGGGGGAGGGGGAGATTTTTCCTAAGCACATCAGACTTTCTGACTCTATGGGAGTTACTCAGAGCTCATAGGGCCACTAAATATTAAATACAAGTTTCCATAAATAAAATAATTTAAAAAAAAAATAGTATTAGGGGATGGGTACCCCTGACAAACACCATATTTAATATGATATGAGCTTTTTGAAAATGGGATAATGTGGTTAGATGAGATCTCTACATGTTTAAAGAAGAATACTTGTCGCTAAAAAGAGACTGCTGAACTGTGAGTAGAAAATTCAGATATTGCAGTTAGACCGTAGGGTCCGCCGTTGAGAAAAGAAGGGGAAACAAAAGTTTTCTTGATGATATAAATGCTTTGGTGAAAAACATAGAAAGAAAACAGAAAGACAGAGTTGTACAATGGTGGAACCCTTGCAGCGTTGGGGTCAAGGTTTTGATTCTGAGAAGGGCCCTATCTGCGTGGAGATTGTATGTTCTCCACATGTTGGCTTTGGTTTCATTCCACAGCCCAAATCAAACTCACACTAATAGGTTAATTGGCTGCAGACAGAACGGACTCCAGTGTGTGTAGTAGAGAATTTAGACTGTAAGCTCCAATGTATCAGGGACGGATGATAAACATTCTATGTACAGCGCTGTGCAATGTTGTGACGTTCTATCAATATAAATAATAAATTAACTTTTTTTTTTTTTTAAGAAAATCACTTACAACTGTGCATAGGGGGAAACTGGTTCATGCATATTTACAAACAAACATAATTGAATGTAGGATAGTGCAAAACTAAAAAAAAAGGAGTTTCCACCTTCAGACCACTTTACTTATTAGATTCTCCTCCTGCAACTATTACTTGATTACATGGCTAAGAAGCACAGAAGACAGCAGTGTAAAAGTCGCAGGGAGCGCGCTAAAGCACCTGCTGGTGGAAAGCCCATAAATATATTATAATATGACATAACGGCTGTGTAAATCCATGTTGTATTTTCTCCCATAAATAACTAGTGATTATCACAGGATATTATTAGTGTACACACAGAACTGCTTTAAATCAGCACAATTTATCTTCCTCGCAGCAAAACTGGGAATCGTCACCAATAACGATAAACGTGAATATTTCGGCCTCTTTCTATAACTCTCTGGCAACAGAAAAATTAAATTAACATTCAGATATGATCTGTCCATAGACGTCCCCTATTGATCTATGGCTCAGTTTAGTGAAATCTCACTAAGTCATTAAAAATCACAGTTATTTGTCTTTGCTGCGTGAGAGATAAATATATGTTCACATCGCTATGTGCTAATGGCCTCATTAAATGTACATTCTTTATGTTCTGCCTCTACCTGGTAACCGGGAGGAATTCATGGAGTAGAAAACACTCTACGGCCATAACTCTAATGTGAGAGAGGTGGAGGAGAATGGTTCTGGGGTGTGAGCGGGTTATTCCCCAGCGCTGGATGAATTAGAATGGTGGAGATTGGCGAATTGACACAAAGATTTATACTTCTGACGGAAATATCCGCAGTTTCCCGTAACCGTACATCTTCCTATCTCCGCAGTCTCCCGTAACCGTACAGCGCCCTATCCCCGCAGTCTCCCGTAACCGTATATCTTCCTATCTCCGCAGTCTCACGTAACCGTACATCTCCCTATCTCCGCAGTATCCCGTAACCGCACATCTTCCTATCTCCGCAGTCTCACGTAACCGTACATCGCCCTATCTCTGCAGTCTCCCGTAACCGTACATCGCCCTATCTCTGCAGTCTCCCGTAACCGTACATCGCCCTATCTCTGCAGTCTCTCGTAACCGTACATCACCCTATCTCCGCAGTCTCCCGTAACCGTACATCGCCCTATCTCTGCAGTCTCCCGTAACCGTACATCGCCCTATCTCTGCAGTCTCCCGTAACCGTACATCGCCCTATCTCGCAGTATCCCGTAACCGCACATCTTCCTATCTCCGCAGTCTCACGTAACCGTACATCTCCCTATCTCCGCAGTCTCCCGTACATCGTTCTATCTCCGCAGTCTCACGTAACCGTACATCGCCCTATCTCGCAGTATCCTGTAACCGCACATCTTCCTATCTCCGCAGTCTCACGTAACCGTACATCGCCCTATCTCTGCAGTCTCCCGTACATCTTCCTATCTCCGCAGTCTCCTGTACATCGCTCTATCTCCGCAGTGTTCCGTACAGCGCTCTATCTCCGCAGTCTTCCGTACAGCGCCCTATCTCCGCAGTCTCCATCTGTCACACTGATGAGCAGTGATATGGAATCTTTCTATATGTCTAGTGACAATTTTTGAAATGTGATCTAGTATTAGGGCCGGTTCCCAGGGGCCATTATGTGTCACCCTACAGACTCTGATACACATCTCCGATGAAGGACTATGAATACCGCACCTCTTGTGGTATGTTCCACGCCATGTACACGTGACTCTTAAACTCATCCATCCAGACTTCAGCCACCCGCAGGGCGTTCCTCCGGACGTGGGACGTGAGGTCTTCCGTATACGGCTTGTGGGCTCTTTCGATGTGAGCGATCCTTGAGCAGGGCAGAACCTCGACGCTTCCTCCACACTGCCATACCTAGGAAACAGAACAACACACGCTTAGTCTACGCCAGAGTTGGAATCCCAGCAAATCTCCATCCTGCCTATTGTCCTCCTGCAGACCTGGAGGATGGGTGCGTAGTTAGGTAGATAATGATATGAGAGATATATAGATACACAAGATCGGGTTCATAAAAATACTGCACAGATTCTAGATAGACAGATATGAGATAAATGTAGCACAGTGGTTAGCATTGCTGTCTCACAGCGCCGTGTTGATTCCTACCAGGGCCCTATCTATGTGGAGATTGTATGTTCTTTCTGTGTTTGCCTGGGTCTCCTCCGGATGCTCCGGTTTCCTCCCAAAGTCCAAAGACAGACTGGACCCTAGTGTGTGCGTGTCTGTGTGTGTGTGGTAGGGATTTAAATTGTAAGCTCCATGGGACAGGGGTGGATGTGAATAATTAGATATTCTCTGTGCAGCGGTGCATAATATTATTAGCGGTATGTAAAATAAACGATAATAAGTATGAGATTGAAAGATGCGAGATTGATAGATAATGAAATGAGATTTAGACGTAGATATATATAATAAAGGAGAAATACACATTAGATAAAAGATAAATAGATACAATTAATATGTATAATGCTGCTTTAGGGAAAACACAAGAAGAGTCTTTATAGAACGACAGCTCAGATCAGGGAATTAATCTCTGTCTTCGCTGGATCCGCACTGACTTAGACCCGTCTGGTACAGAAAGACATTTACATAACAAACGGCGCATCTAGAATCAGTCGCCACAGTCAGAACCGAGTTATCAGAGAATTTAATGACAAATATTGATCACGGCAGAGATGAAAACTCAATGTAACCCAGTCGCCCATGTCGCTGTCCTCTGCATCCACTTTATAGGACAAAGAAAACAAATTAGACATTGATTATCATCAGTCACGCCAATTATGGGAACGTTACCCAGAGCCCAGCGCGGAGGCGTCCGAGGGCGCAGTTATGTTCTCAGCAGGTTACTGCAGGGTCATTTTCAATAAAAATAATGGAGTCTTTTTCTGCCCAACATCAGACTGTTTCCAACATGTCCCTGTAAGTTTCTCAGGGCGAGTAGTGATAGTTTTCCCTCATTCCGATACTTATAGAGATACGTGTTTTATACGCGTACGGTACCGTATCACGTACACAATCTGCCTAGGACGAAGCAGAACTCTGCACACAGAGCAATACAAGGGCAGGTAAAATATTAACTCTGCTGAGAACAGGAGCACCAGGCAGGGCCCACTCAAGAACATCTTTGGCCCCCGGGCACAGCAGTGCACGGGGCCCCTATATATACAAAAAAAAAAGAAAATATTATTATATATATGGGCCCTGCAGCCCAGGGGGGCCCGTCAGAGGCAGGAAAAAAAACAATACTTACCTTGCGGTCAGCTGGCGATCCGGCTCCCTCCCTGGTCTCCTCCTCCGTCGCGCTCCACAATGGATATCGGGACATGCACTGCGAGCACCGCACGTAGGAGGAGACCAGGGAGGAAGCCGGATCGCCAGCTGACCGCACGGTAAGTATTGTCTTTTTTTTTTTTTCAGGTTTTTTTTCCTGCCTCCGACGGGCCCCACTGGGCTGCAGGGCCCCCGGGCACCTGCCCATTGTGTACCAATGGGAAAGACGGCCCTGTATAAGAGCGGGTAGTATGAGGAACGGAGGAAGAATGCGTACATAGTAACATAGTTGATGAGGTTGAAAAAAGACACCAGTCCATCAAGTTCAACCTATTTTGGATCTCCTGCGATCCTGCACTTATATTTGAAATTAATCCGGAGTAGGCAACCGCCCATCTGTTTCAATTTTGAAAATCCCCCCAGACTCAATATTGCAATCCAATTTTTACCCTATATCCACTACTATCCTTTATTTTAAATTAACGGTCGTATCCCTGGATACACCTTTCCGCTAAAAATTTGTCTAACCCTTTCTTAAACATATCTATTGAATCTGCCATCACAACCTTCCCTGGCAATGAATTCCATATCTTGACTGCCCTTACTGTAAAGAACCCCTTCCTTTGCTGGTTGTGAAATTTCCTCTCCTCTAACCTTAGGGGGTGACCACGTGTCCTGTGTATGGTCCTTGGGGTAAAAAGTTCCCATGAAAGCTCTCTGTATTGACCCCTAATGTATTTGTACATAGTAATCATATCTCCCTTTAGACGCCTCTTTTCTAAAGTAAACATGCCTAAACTGGCTAACCATTCCTCATAACCTAATGACTCCATACCCTTTATCAATTTTGTCGCCCTTCTCTGAACCCTTTCTAGTTCCAAATTATCTTTTTTATAGAGTGGTGCCCAGAACTGTACTGCATATTCAAGATGAGGTCTTACCAATGATTTATACAGTGGCAAAATTACACTGTCTTCCCTTGCATCTATGCCCCTTTTTATGCATGCCAATATTTTGTTTGCCCTTGCAGCTGCTGCTTGACATTGAGCACTATTGCTAAGTCTACTGTCTACGAGCACTCCCAAATCCTTTTCCATTATAGATTCTCCCAAATTAATTCCATTTAATTTATAGATTGCGTTCTTGTTTTTGATCCCTGAATGCATAACCTTACATTTATCTGTGTTAAACCTCATATTCCATTTAGCCGCCCAATCCTCCAGTTTATTTAAGTCCCTCTAAAGTCCGTACAAAGAGAAGAAGTATCATGAAGGGAGAGGTTAGACAGCGGAAGGATTTACACCTGTACACTGTTGGGAGCTATGAAGACATGACTTCATAGGTCACTTACAGTGGATAGAATGGGGGAGAGCATTCAGCCGGGGTGGTCTAGCAGGTGAATATAGGAGACTTATGGAGGTGACAGAGGAGAGGGAGACAGGTGCAGCATTTAGGAGGGCTGGGAACTGAACCACGGTGACTCCCAGAAAGACTCTGCATTGGTAAGTAGTAGTTAGTGAACCATGATCTGGCGCTGAAGATGGATTATGCCGCTGCCAGTTCAGCCATGGGAGGTCAGTTAGAAGATTTATAGTATACAGGTAGGGAAATAATGTTCATTTAAATGGCCCACGGCTCTCCAGGTGTTCTGGAAGTACAACGTGTATTACCGCACAGGTAGAGTCCCAGGCTGCCCAATTGTTCTCCGAGAGCGTTCTACATCGATCATTACATGTAATCATCCAGAATACAATGTGTGCATCAGATATCCATCATCAGTCCGTTCTACAAGCTGCGAGTCTGAGGAGTTGGTGAGTTTATCCTGCAAAAAGGTCACTTAACTATCGTCAGAGAGAGAATCACTGTCTGCTGCCTAAAGTGGTGCAAAAAATGATAATTTAATAACCTGATAATTTTCTGGAATAAAACTGATGACAACATCTCTAGTAATCCTGAAAATAAAACAAAAACAATGTGATTTGTGGCCGTTCCCGTCAGGTTACAGATCACACAACATTTCGATGACTTCAACGTCTCAGTTACTTTGTTTTCCTGTGTTTTGCAGCGACTATAAGAACATTGTACCTACAAATAGCTCAGCAGCCGTCTGGTGGGGACCGGCATCCAGCGTGAGCGGCTCCTGATCCAGCACAAGCCAGGGAGCCATCTGTGGCGTGGGAAGGCTGCCATGTTTGGGGATAATTCGCCGTGTGGGCACCGCTCAGATACATTTAGTGCTTGTAATGTGTTCTCGGGATAAATATCAATATAAGCCCCATCCAAATGCATGAGACAAGGTCAACATCACTGCAGAGTGTGTGGTGACATTTCTAGAGCCCCTGGTCCACAAGAGCTGACAATCTTGTATACACCTTCCTGCAAGGTTTACTACATACATGGATTTATCTGGTGTCTCCCTTCTGTAGCTTTCAGCCATGTGCTTATATCATCAGCCAGAGCTGGGTGGTTATCCTGGACTACAGTTCAGCTGTTCTTTGGAAACAATCTTACCCTGACAGCTGCTTTATCTCACATAACAAACCCTGCCTGATGATATAATGCAATGATCCAATGTAGGTAGTGAAAGTTGCGCAAAGGTAGGTACAAGACAAAGTCACCTGAGCGTGAAACAGACCTAGATTAACCTGTATAAAAAAAATCCTGCTGTTTACATACAGCTTTTATGTTTGAAGGAATAATTTTTTTATTATATATATATATATATATATATATATATATATATATATTTATTTATTTACGCAGAGCCAACTTATTACTAAGTGCTGTACATTAGGGGATCATGTGACAATCCCAAGGAGCAAAGATGGTCCAGTCCAAATAAAATTATAATCTAAGAAAAAAAAAAAAATATATATATATATATTCTGCTCATTATCTGAGCTGCCTCTCCCCAGCTCGGATCCATACTCCTCCCAGACTGTCCTATATGATGTTTCCCTCGATGTCAGAAAACATTTATTTACTCAGAACGTGATCAGATAATCAGTTTTCTGTTATCAACAATGTATCCTGTACATAGGGGTAAATATCCATCTCACCTGAGTCCTCCTACATCATTGCATATATTTTTTTTGTAAACCTGATATAACGTGTCCATTAACATGTTTTCAATTGCTCCAATTCTGCTCCTGTAAAATCTCTTTCTACCGCTGAGAACTCCGAGCAGACCACAAACTGATGTCATAAAGGACTCCGTATTGTCAATGTCTCTCTGACAATTACAGCGTGTCCATCTGTGTGACACGGCTGCAGCTCATTTATAAATATACTGTATAATATAATGTTCACCGAGAAAGACAAAACCAAAAAACCCTCAGTCTAAGCCGCATTTTGCTGGGATAAACAGCGGAGCCATACAAGTGGTTTATACCGTCTGTGTCGTCCAGAACACAATGTTCATTGTCCTGAATCCCATTCTACAATTTTATGGCCCAATCGTTACACAGAAAGAATGAGCGGTTTCATTATGATATAAAATTATAAATGCCGGCAGGACTGCGTGTCAGACATCTAAACTGGCTTTGTTTACTGCAGATTTACAAGAATATCTTCAGATTCGCCAGCATTAGTAATTTCTGGTGTAATTAGGTCTCCAACAATATCTATCAGTCTCTCAGGGGACGTCAATGCCCACTGGGCACAGTACCACCGCCTGGTACACCGTACCACCGCCTGATACACAGTACCACCGCCTGATACACAGTACCACCGCCTGATACACAGTAACACTGGAGGGGGGTAGAACATTAAGTGATACAGTTACAGTTCTAAAGAAGACTCTAATTTTATTACAATATGCAACATTGTCTCAGGTCGACATTAAAGCTGATCTGTCCCCTCCACACGGTGGAGGCAGCTATTGTGTGTTGCCAAAAAAACATTTGGCGTATTTATTGGTTGTGGCTGTGAGATCGCTGGGTCCTAGAGATCGCTGGGTCCTAGAGATCGCTGGGTCCTAGAGAACGCTGGGTCCTAGAGAACGCTGGGTCCTAGAGAACGCTGGGTCCTAGAGAACGCTGGGTCCTAGAGATCGCTGGGTCCTAGAGATCGCTGGGTCCTAGAGATCGGATGGGCTGCGTTACATGAATATCGATTCATCCCACATTGGGTACATGACAGGTCTTCCTTAGCCAAGTCTCACAGTGCTAGTAAAACGCGTGGGGTCAGTGCCAGTTTGTGAAGGGGGAATATACACTAGCCACAGGCTTCTCCCCGGGTACTGTGTTGTACAGGTGTGCCCCTCGTGTACTGTGTTGTACAGGTGTGCCCTCGGGTACTGTGTTGTACAGGTGTGCCCCTTGGGTACGGTGTCGTACAGGTGTGCCCCTTGGGTACTGTGTTGTACAGGTGGTGCCCCTTGGGTACGGTGTTGTACAGGTGTGTCCCTTGGGTACGGTGTTGTACAGGTGTGCCCCTTGGGTACGGTGTCGTACAGGTGTGCCCCTTGGGTACGGTGTCGTACAAGTGTGCCCCTCAGGTGCTGTGTTTTACAGGTGTGCCCCTTGAGTACTGTGTTGTATAGGTGTGCCCCTTGGGTGCTGTGTTGTACACACATCTATAGGACACTGCACTAAGTGGATCTATAACCGTATAGAATGCTGAGAGCCAGAAGATATGTCCCACCTCACGCTGCCCACCTAATCCGTCCCTCCCAGCAGCGGAGGAGGGGATCAGTGTGCTGCTCTGCGCTGCACAGCTCGTACCGGTGACATCAGTGGGAGTCCCTAGGGCACTTTACAGAGTTCCCTCCCCACATGTGAAGACCGGGGCTAGACAGTCAGGGGTGGTAGATGTTAGTATATGATTGTAAATCATTTCCATATATTTTATTGTCTGTCTGTACTAGGGGGTTGTTTTATATGGTCATAATCGAATGTTGTGTTTGAATCATTCAGGGTTTGTTAAAATTTTGCACTATAATATAATTTTTGCACGTTTTAAATACAGGACTCCAAGTTTCCAAAAGCCTAGGGCAACTGTGACCCTTAATCAGGCCCTGTTTGTTGTGTTCTGTTTACGCTCTATGTACGACGCTGTGGAATATTTGTGGCGCTTCATAAATAACAGATGATAATAAGAGTAATCTGCGTTCTATATAACATCACTTTGGCCTCTACCTTTTATATGGTCTTCTAGTGCCCTTACAGTCAGGACCACATATATATTTCCCCATATATCACCTGCTTTAGTGGAAGTCTTATAACGTACACACAACCTGCAAACCACAAGATAATTATCGACTAAAAAAAAAAAAAAAAAACCTTTTTGCTTCACTACTTTGTGTCATGTTTCTATATTTCAGAATAATTTAAACCCAGCAACTTAACAGATGGTCCGATGCGAGACAAGACACGTTCCCCGTCCCGGAGAAGTATCTAGTTATGCGTAAAGCATATTTAATAAACTCCAACAGAAAAACACTGTGCCGTCCAACGTGTGAAGTGTTGTTAACCGGCCATAAATCAACGGCGCGGGCGAGGGCCGAGCAGGTGTTACCATAAGTAATCCTGACGCGGTCGGTATCCGCTGCAGAGAGATAAGTACGTCTTGGCATGTGCCGGGCAACCAAGGGCTGAATTCCCAAACCGCGACATATGTGCAGATAAAAGATGACAGCTGCTTATAAACTCGTTAGAAGGAGAATGAATCTGACGTCTCTGCACTAACCACTGGATTTTAATTTTCCGTTCTAACTCCTTGGAGGACAATGGAGATTGTCATTAGGAACATGTAATCATATAGAGAAATCACGCTGAGTGATTAATACTAACCAGCGAAGCTTCTCGATCAACCCTGACGCTTCTTACGCTACAGTGACCAAACTGCGCAGAGCTTGATGACCTCATAGGGCCATAGGCAAGACACTGGTTCGGGCCCCCTCTCCCTCTGCCAAAAAAAAACACATAATAAGGATTAGAGTAATCTGGGGCCCTCAGCGCTCTCTGGGCCCTATGTAGGAGCCGAGGTTACCTACTGGATGATATGGTCTGGAATTGCGCCAACTGGTACTGCAGCGAAGGTTAACCAAGAACGGTTCGTTCAATGTCCCGTAGGACTTGGACACTAACTCCCTGTTTGCCTAAAATAATTGTTCTGCATCCTGCGTCCTTCCAGGATTCACTAAAGTGCCTGTTCTGCCAGGAGTCCGGCAGGTTGCCATGTGAGGAGGGAGGGGCTTCTCTAACAGGACAGGCAGAGTATGACTGGCAGCTTGGCAGACTTGCTTTGCAGAAATGCACTGTGGGGACTAGTTGAGTCATACACAGGGGACCAGTGAGGGCACCGTAACTCATATTGCCGCAGAATCAGGGTTTTGACCTGCATAAGATCCCATCAGGACACTATCCTAAAAGTGTAGGAGGGGCTTAATTTGTCCGGAGTGGGGGCGGGAGGTCATACTATTTAACAGTGCTACAGTGGGTAACACTGAACAGTGTATTTAACCTCCAGAATTCCAATCTTAAAAAATGTAAATGTTGAGGTTTAATGGTCCTTTAAAAATGTTCTTAATAAATCTCATATTTTGACTGTAACTGTGAATTTCAAATGTATTTCTTACAAGTAGTCTCACTTCAATGTACAAAAATAGCCCTGATTTACATAACCTCAGAGCCTGGAAGGCAATAACAACGTTCATATCTAGTAATTAACAAGATAACGGAGATGGAAGTGGAGGGGCACCAGGGTTTGCTGTGTACAAATCTTCACTCTCCTGGGTTGTATCTGATATGTAAATTCTTCTTATCGCAGATTATCAGCACCTAACATACACCGGCCGCGGCACTCTCAGAAATAACCGTATTCTATGGAGGGCAGAGCTGCCAATCCCAGATTATGAAGCAATAAGACACCGTCCCTAAACAATGCAACAAAGTGCAGAAATATCTGATGTTTGCTGTGTAATTGGTGGAAACTGTCTGTATTTAGGAGCTGCCCCAGATCAAAGCTGTCCAAGTATTATTATAAACGGGATCACACGTTATAGCTAAGGGGGAGATTAAATGCACATCGCCAGCCGTTACGGTAGGAATATCCGCTCATTTTTCTGCGCACTTCTATGAGCGAAGATTCCTGCAATCACATTGTCGCGCTGTGTGGACGTTACGGAAACACCTCGCACCAAATTGAATCTCCCACCAAGGCAAACTTGCCTTTACAAACCTTCGCCGCTTTAAATTTTAGCTGTAAACTCGCCGATTTCCGGCGAGTTGAAAAAAATCGGAGTATTATACATTTACCCCCAACTGTTTGTGAGTCAAACATTCCAAAAATGTGTAAGGAATCAGGACAACACGGGAACATGAAGGGAGCTTAACCATGCGCCAAAGTAACGTAAATCAGAGATAGCAGAAGAGAGATCGGGTTACTGGTGCTGTCCATTATCACAATCTCTAATCTAGGACGGGACTTGAATCATTAATCTGTGGAAACCCCCCTCCCCCCATCATAGAGGACAGCAGCATACTTTAAATTCCCTGTATGAAACAAAAGAGAATAATCTACAGATAGGTATCGTTATGCTAAATAGACTCAGAGTTATCTGCAAGAACAAAAAAATAAGTGCAATTCTGCACTGAAACCAAAGCAACCAATCAAAAATAAGCTTTTATCTGACTAATGCAAAGATTCAAATAAAGCAGATGCCTGATTGGCTGTTATGGTTTTGGTCCAGATTTCCACTATCTTTGAGCAAAGTAAGTAAATAGCGGGTCTGGAAAATTGGGAGGGCAACTATTCAGGACTGAGGTGGCCCTCCGTCTCTTAAAGGTCTATACGCTATATTTGTAGAGTTGAAATGTAGAATTCCCCCGTCACATACTACAACTCCCGACGTTCCTCTTGATATCACAGGCTATTCACCCATCCTCAGATAACACAGTCCTGATATTATAGGGATAAAAAAGGGATTAATTTCTGCTAATTCAGCCATTCTGAGTTGTCAACTACATGTGGCCATATGTGCAGAACAATGTCAACGGCTGCACAGCGTAATGATTGGCCAAACAATTCGCCCAATCCCGGATCTTGCTCTGGCTGAAAGGAGACCTGCGTCTGCATACTGTACCGCAACACATCATCAACTGTGTCCATTATCAGATAACTATAAACCAGACCGACATCACGACCAGCGACCGCGTACAATTATGGATGACTGAGATTCCGAACATGTTTAATTTAGATAATTACCCGAACCCCCAGCTCCACGTTCTCTCCTCCGTAGACCTCCATTCCCTCGTCCAGCAGTCCAATCTCTTCAAAGTACAGTCTGTCTACGATGAAACAGCCAATCAGTGCGGGGCTTCTAAAGCAAACAAGACAACAAACAGTTAACGAGCGGTTACAGCAAAAAGTTTTTTAAAAAAAAGTTTCTGGTGTACAATTCGTATAGGAGTCTGCTTTCTCATCATTCGCTACAGATAGAGTTTATCTGAGACACCGGATGTGGCATCGGGGAGGAACAACCGTGATAGACGGTGCTCCTAAATGTGGGACTGTTATCATTGGCTTCAACCGGAAAAATGTACACCGAGATATGTGATAAAACAAACCAACTATGCATAGAAGGTATCTCAATCTAAATTCCTAGATTTTAAGTTGACAGAAAGTGTACCTGATGGGCGCGGTCGTGTTCTCCATCTTCCACCAGGATTTCGGAGGGTTCAGATAGCGACACCATAACTCCCAATCAAACCCCTGAGCAGACAGAGGATAGGCCTCAATTTCAAAGTTGTCATACTTGATGTTGTCGAAAGACGGAGATATGATCACTTTCCGGTTCTCCTTGATCCGGCTCAGGACCGGTTCCGCCCTAAGGAGGAGAAGATTAAGATCCTAAAGTCATTAGGTTGAAAGAGAAACAGACAACTGAAGGTCCAATAAAAAGTCATTCGCATTTAGCTAATTGCTGTTTTGTAAATCCAGAAATCTCTCATTGACAAAGATAACTATTAAACACCATTTGACATGACGCTAATTTTAAACAGTCCTGAATACTTTGTTTTGGTAAAAAAAAATTACTGTCTACAAATGTTTTTGGAACAATCTACTGCATTTTTATAGGTATGGAACTTCTCACAGAGTGCAGTCTCCTGGTAGGACAATAAAACACAGATTGTAAGCTTGCGAGCAGCCTTCTCACCTCTTTGCCTGTTTTACCCAGTTTGTTTATTAGTTTATTACGTTTGTCCCCAATTGTAAAGCGCTACGGAATATGTTGGCGCTATATAAATAAATGATGATGAGGATGATGAAATGTGCAATCCCACAGGTTCTCCTATAACCCAGTGTTGCCGTTTGCAAAAGTTGATCATTGTTAGAGATATGGCTGCACACTTCAGGGGGAAAAAAGCCAGTCAGTCAAGTAGCTCTTTGTGGTCATGTGATGGCAGAAGAAGAAGTGGGGAAACTGGTTGCCATGGTAATTGCCAGATCCTTAGCTAACTGTAAACCATCAATTGCAGCTTCAATCAAATCCCTAAGTAAAAATGAACAAATCCATGTCTTCTTACATATGCAAGAAGGTCAAAGAAGGCATAAGTCACTCTAATTATTTTACTGATCCAGGAGGGGACGGTCCCAATTGCCCAGATACCTGCTTGTATCATGTTAGTTCTGTGGTTTAGAAGGAAGAAACGGCTTCTAGGAACCTCCTCCTGGCTATATTGAAAAAAAAAAAAGTGTATAACAGTTGACAGTATAAGACCCATTTTTGTGGGGATTTGCCTGTTTTAAATAACTTTGGCTTCAACAAAATGGCCAATGTGATTGTTCTCACTTTTGGCTCTAGAGTTTCTGTGACTTTAGAGAAAAGGAAAATGCAGTAAGATTAATTTACTAGTGATATTTTGGCTTTTTTTGGCTAATCAGGAGTGACGTGAAGCACTAGGTGAGTGACTGCAACACTAATTGTAATGTTTTTTTTATTTAATTGGATGTGAGTGGAGATGAGTATTCATTTACAAGGTATTACATTGTATTATTTTGGTAAGAGGGTCAATAATAATTTATTTAAAAGAGAATAATATTAATGTGTTTTTTTTTTAATGTACAGATTACTGTGGAAACCCCCCTCTAGAAATCCTGTGTTATGAATACATGAAATATTTATTATTCCTGATCGCATAGTAAGCAAACCATCAGGACACTAATGTTTACTCTGTACCTATTATCCAGCAACGAGGGATGCCTGGAAGTCCACGATTCAGGACACAGCAATACAACTAATCACTATATATAATAAATGCACAGTAGGGTCAATATATATATATATATATATATATATATATATATATATATATATACATACATACCGTATTTCCCCATGTATAAGACGCACCCATGTATAAGACGCACCTTAATTTTGGGGCCCAAAATTAAAAAAAAGATATATAAGTTTGTTGTCCCAGATTCACTAGAGCCTGAAATTTGTTGTCAGATTACAATGGTCACACATTCAGTCCCACATGAGCGCTACTGCACAGTCTTGTTGACAAGAGACAAGTCACGTAGACACGCCCCCAAGCGTCTAATGTCATCAACACTGTGCAGCTTTAATCAGACAGACAAACATCGGTAGTCATCGGCGATCATCGGAACTGTCAGTCACGTGACTGACAGCGCCGAGACTGTGGGAGGCGCCTGAAGAACCTGAAGATCCTTCTGCAAAGTAGACCGGGGACCACACTGAAGCTGATTAGCGGGGACTCCTCACACCAGATGCCGAGTTCTTCAATAAGGTAAGTAAGCAGCAGTGTATAAGACGCACCTTTTTTTTAGACCCAAGATTTAGGGAAAAAAGGTGCGTCTTATACATGGGGAAATACGGTGTGTATATATATATATATATATATATATATATATATATATATATATATATATAATCTTTCAAGTGTTCCCTCGAAACCCATCCCTCTCCCTCCACTATAGCCTACCCCCAACCTGACACAATCCCCTCTACCAGTTCCAGACCCACTTCTGTCCCACTAGCTCCTATCGTGTCCGCGTTGTCCTCTCCCTCTAGACTGTAAGCTCTTACGTGCAGGGTCCTCCCTCTGTCTCACATCTGCACCTCTTCTGCGATTTCATTCTGTCTGATTTCTAACGGACTGTCCAGCACTGTGGGAATTCGTGGTGTCTTATAAATACACTATGACGACGGTCACTTGTGTGCAGATAATGTATAGTGATCTAATCTAATCTATATAAGCACTGAACTCTAATTATAATATCTATATTATATTTAGTGTCTTCTTAGCTGTACAGTGTGAGGGCCAGATGTGGAATAAAGCCCTTTTTTATGTGGATACAGAAAATTGTTTAGCTTGAAATAAATTCCATGTTGCTGGTATAGATAATATCATTGGGTCGGATGGAGGTCGGGATGAGATTTAATACTACATCACTAATAAATGCATTGGGATAGAGAGCACCTGTCCGGTGTTGGCAGATGATTTGGACCAAACGTTTCGGTGGAAAAAAAAACCTCTTGCCAAGTTCTCTAATCTTTATTGCTAAAAAGGTTCTGCATAGCTCAAAAATAGAGAGAGCCCCACACGTCTCTTGTTGCAGAGAGTTATACCCTAGACGCCGGCTCTCCTTCTAATCCAATATTGTGACTTTCTCTCCATTAGATTACCGCACATTACTGAACACTGAAGTGTTATATCAGCTCATGAATTTTCATGTGTCATTCGTTCAAACGTAATATATGTTTTAATGACAGCTTCAAAGCCTTCCTGTTGAAGTTTTTCACGCTGTAAATGGGCTTATAAAAGATTAAACAGGACAGCGATTAGTAGGAATATTTAATTCCAACACCAACCAATTAATCCTGCAAATTTGCTTGCAGAGAAATTATTCAAAGTGAATATTTTCTGTTGCTGGCGTGATATATAGATCGTCATGTTACTACAAATATGATTGTGTGTGCTAAGTTATAAATGGGGTTAGATCGCCAACTTGATTAACGTTGGTTAATGATTACAGACCACAAAAATGAAAACGCCACTATAGGGTCACTTAATAGGATGTTGGGTCATAACGTGCGGCCAGTACGTCCTGTAGGTACAGGGGAAATGCTGCAACATCTTTCACAAGGAATTCACAGCCAATGTCTGGTTGATGTTGGTTGGCACTTATTCTGGGGGCTCAGTTATTCCCTTAGAAGATGAGGTCAATGCTAATCGATACATAGTGGTCCAGAGTGATCATCTGTTGCAACTTTTTTCTTCTGACAGGAGAGGGGTCTCCTGGGCTAACGATAGTCCCATTCTGAGCCAGATTAATTTGGTTCAAGACTATCGGTGCCCTAACAATTCAGCTTACGGCAGGGGTCAGGGAACTTTTTTACCTTTTACCCCCCAAATATATTTAGATACGCCGACATTACCCCCTTGATTTGAAAGGAAGGGAATCATATATTATTAATTATTGGAATTCAAAATTTTATTGAATCTATTCAAAATTTCTTTGAAAGCTTCAACTTCAAAACTTCAGGTTTTGGAGAAATGATGTTGCTTAATTTTTGATACGAGAGCATCAATATTGGGGCATTTTGATATCAGAGCAATTTGGATACAGTCTTCAGCGTCCAATCGATTTCTCTGCTTTGTTTTTATGTTCGTTAGAGTGGAAAATCCTTGTTCGCAAAGGTAGGTTGTGGCAAAAGGCAGCAACTTTTTGACTGCCTCCTCATGTGCAATTTTGATGACTTTGCAGCTGTTGACATCCAAAAATATGACAGATCTGCTTTGTTTTCAAATGCAATACGTGCTTCATTATTACATCGAAGCTCAAGAAGTGCCTCTGCAAACCCTTGAGGTTCTTCTGGTACAACAGCAATTTCACATATAAAGGGGTCTACAATCCAACTGACAGCATGTGAATCGGCATCATTACCCCCAGGAATTTCATTTTTACCACATTTGGGGTAATTTACCCCTGTTCCCTGACCACTGGCTTACGGTATGCCAGTTGGTAGCACCTAAACTGTATATGACTATACAAGTATTCCTATCAGCTGATATAATTATTAATTACACATAGCCTATATGTTACTTGTGATTCGCTTGTATACATTTTCCCAGGTACAGGAGCTATAAGTGATGGATAAATGAAACGACTGATGAGAGACAGTTCTCTGCTACGGGTACCGACTGCATAGTTTCTTGCATGGTTTACATATATTTTTAGGGCATGTTTATTTTATTCCTGGTTCAGTTTCCCGTTTTCATTATAAATGATCTATTTAGTAAAGTCAGAACTTATTAGTTATAGGTAGACAAGGACAGGCGAGCTCAGTATTTATTCTGCACCCGTTCATATCACATGTACATTACATACAAACCGTGACATGTATAGCGACACACGCCACATATATGAACAAGCCTCCGTCTGACACTCACCACCCCACACTGAACTCAACGTGAGCATCAAAGAGCGCCACAACCGGGGCCCTCGCCGCCCTCCACCCGCTGACTCTAGACCGTATGAGCCCCTCCTGTTTGTTGTGTCGGACCATCTTTATAAATTGGGGTCTCCGTTGGTTGACCTCGTCCACGTACTGGGTCAGCTTCTCCTTCAGCTCCTCTGTAATAATAAAAAGATAAAGATGGTTATCTTGTAAGCTTAATTATCCAGCACACTGACATACATAATTACCTTCCTACACAGCAGCACATGCCATAATACAGAATTAGAGATACTGAGTCACATCTGCGGTTTTTATGACAAGTCTAAAAATAAAATTATTTTAACTCAAAACGGCTTATAAAAGATGTATAAAAACAAACACTCCAAGATGTATATATGAGACTCTGTTAGGGGGAAGAACGAATCATCTCTGAATTAGGCTTCAGATAGCGATATAAAATGTGTTACAATGTGTCTGTTATTTACTGGGAGAATACAATAGAGGCATAATATATAATAGACAATAAACGTCTGAGGTCTTGGTGCCCTCGCTCCTGTCAGCTTGAGGGATATTTAACGAAAAGTGATGTTATTGTTACCATGTAGCGCGTTATGACAGATATCCAATGATTTATACAATATTTAATGGCTCCTTGATGTATAACGTCAACCTTGATTATTCTAGGAAATAACTGCCCTAATGCTATTTCTAAGAAGACGATCGCAGACGTCTCTGACCATACAAGGAATTGAGATAGAGATATTTTATCTTTTTACAAATTTCCACCTTTGAAGGGGAGCATTAAAAATCAGATTATCAAAATGGAACTTTCCAAATTGTAGTTCAAAATACATTAATAAGTATATGAGGTTAAGGAATGGACGGCAGAAATTAACCTAGCCGGATATAGATTACGTGACATGACGCTAATCAGGATCGTATATTGTTCCATTAGTCTGAATCACAATTGTATATACAGTATATCGTAAGGAATTATTAATTACCGGCTAAATCAACTTCTAACAAATGATACAATGTGTCTGTCTAGGTTTTCGCAGCACAATCTTCCAGGGATTGATTTTCAAAGGGTTATTAGAAATAACATATTGGCAGCATAAAATACAAACTATCGCCATGTTTTATTTCTGTTTTGTTTCTTAAAAAAACTTTCCTAGTTTATATTTATCATAATACCAGTGGCTTTTTATGCATAGGAGACGGAGGAGATAGATTCAGCAGCATTTCTAGTAGTTTAAAAAGGAACAAGATTATACTCTGTAACCTGGAGGGAATATCACTACCTTCTATTTATATTGTCAGTTATTATGTATTTATGACACCAGTTTAGTATTATGTAGGGATAATAGGTGTACTGTGTTTATCTCACTGCTGTTACCTTGTAGCTGATAAACTTAATTTGAATTGAGAAGATGCAACTTATTTTACAGTTGTACCACAATTCCCCCTCGTTCATTGGATATAAAGGTGATGAAGCAGCAGAATCATTCCTTTTATAACGGGTGACCCGGGTGTGACGGAGATGTAATAGGACACAGTCCGGCTCGGTGTCTATAAACAGTCACTGACAAAGACACAAAATGCTGGATCTGCTCCGTTCATTAAGAGTATTTTAGCTCTAATAACGTTTAATGTTCTCCTCTATTTTACACAACAAACAAGTTCGGGTTTATCAGAGCTCAGGGAATAGAAGAGTTTACAGTGTAGACAATTACTACATCTGCTACATTGTAACCAGCCGACTAACTGGCTGAATTCAGTGGGTAACACGGTACAGGCAGAAGGTTTTCACAACTGATGTACTTAGGAACAGACACAGACGCACACACACACACACACACACACAGACACAGACACAGACAGACTTGATATTTTTGATCTGGTGCAGATAGGAACTTTTATAGATGATGTAAAGTCTCTTTATATTCTAAGACGTTTCATATATCTCTGCTGAAAGCAGCACTTTGGAGGAAGTTTGGACGGTAGCTTGTTAGATCTGGATCAATCATTATGGATGGTGAGATAATATACAAAGTCGAGAGAATCCTGAATTCTATATGGTCTAGACCAGAGGTGTCCAATGTCAGTCCTCAATGGCTACCAAATCGTTTTTTCATCTGCTGAGTCTCTACATTGGTTGAATGTTTTTCATAGAATCCAATATAAAATTCTTTTACTAACATACAAGGCCGTCAATAAAATAAAAACCGACATACATCTCCTCTCGTCTCAAAAACTCTCCCAACTCCACACCTCCATTCTGCACGAGATCTGCGTCTCTCTTCCACTCTCATCACATCCTCCCATTCTCGCTTACAGGACTTTTTTCGGGCTGCACCCACTTTGTACAATTCCCTCCCTCGCACAGTAAAACTTTCCTCTAGTCTTCAAGCCTTCAAGCGTTCTCTGAAAACTCACCTCTTCAGACAAGCTTATAGTATTCCTCAACCACCCCTATTACCCTCCCTAGGTCACCCTATTACCACCCTCTACACAGCTAACACAAGACAACAACCCTCTGACCAACATAGTTGTGTGACTGATCTCACAGCCCACTAAATACTTTGTAACCTTTGCATTTTAGCTGGACAAATATTCAATATGATGTAGCACTTACCCTTGTGTATCAAACCATTGTCCTATAGATTATAAGCTTGCGAGCAGGGTTCTCTTACCTCTCTGTCTGTATGTATTACCCAGTATTGTTTTATTACTGTTTGTTCCCAATTGTAAAACGCTACGGAATGTGCTGGTGCTATATAAATAAATGTTGATGATGAACAGTTCATATTTTCAGGATTTCTTTAATCACGCACAGGTGAGTTAATCTATTTGGCTGAGTCAGTAATTATCCCACCTGTTTCTACAGACAGAAATCCTGAAAACATGACCTGTTGGTAGCTCTTGAGGACTGAATTGGACAGGTTGTGTAACTTCTGAAAATGTTCATGCTGAAAGATTTAAAAAGCTTTTCATAGGCCATTTCAGGGGAAATACCATGTTAGGGCTCAGCTGACTTCTCCGTGAGTGGGGGACGTTAATGATCAGGATCAGTCAGCGCAGGAACGCAGCATGAATTAATGCGGCTTCCTCCCGGCAGCTCGGTTACTCTGGAGGCTTCCAAGCAGCACTGCAGCAAATCTGTTGAACTATAAAGGTGTTATTCTCACTGCCCCTAATACCTGTGGTTTCCTGCTACTATGGGTATCTTTATCTGCCCGATCCTTTGTCCCAATTCTGATTAACCTTGGATACCGACCATTCTCTGGATTGCTGCCTGCCCTGACCTTTGCTAGATATTAACCATTACTGGATAACCGCCAGCCCAGAACCTGCTTGATCACTGGATCTTATTCTGATCTATACGAGTTGTTGTTTTTCTTCAGGTCATCTGTAAAGTCAGATTAGTGTCTGCAATATTTCTGGCGCCAACGACTATCTCAAAACAAGCCTCTATTACTGTATGCACGACACCTGGGGGCCGAAGAGTACCCTTGACCACGTTCAGCTCTATGGGAAAGGGGGCTGCTATAGGCAAAGTCTATCCTGGTTCTCAAGGTTATATCTTGGGGATTCATCGCAGATGTGACTAGATTTGGAAGCTCTGCGGAAAATCATTGGCAACTATGTTTAAGGCTTAAAGAAGAAAACCTGACAACTCCATTCAGTCCAGCCTACATACGAAATATCCTCTCCAGTTTTTAGAGGAGAAGTGTAGCGGTGCATAGCATGATAGCAATGCTGCAGGAGGGTTCTGCTGCAGACCTTATAAGCGTTAAGACATGTTACTTTTAAGGGTGATCCACCATCACCCAATGCCTCATGAATATCAGTCCTGTTGTGTGATGTCCCTGGTTCCGAATGACTGCACACTCATGAATACTGGTTCATCCCAAAAAATATTGTCTCCTCTCGCACACATCTGGGCCCCGGAACCTCATTATCACCGAAGACCAAGGATAGGTCAAACGGTCGGGGAGTTTTGCTAAGCTGCCAAGAGAACCCAAACTCCCAGAGCACTGGAGAAGACATTTAAACGCTCCAATCCCTCCACTATACATTAACCCAGAGGTGGCCCCGTGCATAGCACTCAGGGGGCATTTATAGGGGGCATTAGACCACAAAAGCAGAATGCTACCAAAAGAAATCCCCATATCGCCTAAGATAAACAACAACACAGTTACTTTAGTGAGGAGAAGGAAGAGATCATGAAAGCTCTGGTTTTGAATTCTCTTATTGTCTGTTCTTTTGTTCAGTCCCATTCACAAGCGACGCCTCAGGACACAACAAATGCAAAAAATGAACAAAAAACTCCTTCGCTGCGGCTTTGAAAATAGAAGGTGAACTCGTAAAGTTCTACAGAACTACAGAGACATTTCCATATATATTTATGAAAGCGCTTTTTGCACGAAGCAATCTGTATTTTACTTATAATTTTCCTCCAGCGTTTTTACGCAGTTAACTCATTTACATAAGACGGGAGCAGTGACTCGGAACGGCAGCAGAAACAATATGACTGTGACCAGACGCACAGAGTTCCATTCCACCCGGGCAATCGCTGGGATTTCTGCATCTCAAATAAAGAGTATTTATTCTGGTAATAGAACAAAGTGCCGGACGCACAAAACCTCATCTGAGTCGCTGCCTCATCTCATTAATGGATTCTATAGATCAGTAAAACAGCTTCTAAATTCAGGGGAAACGAACATTCTCCTCTGGCTTATAATTTACTGTGGTGACTGTGATAA